>NC_060072.1:79979469-80282500 GCF_922984935.1 Meles meles
AGGCAAAGAATCTGTACTCAGAAAACTATAAAGTACTCATGAAAGAAATTGAGGAAAACACAAAGAAATGGAAAAATGTCCCATGCTCCTGGATTGGAAAAACAAATATTGTGAAAACATCTATGCCACCTAAAGCAATCTACACATTTAATGCAATCCCCATCAAAATACCATCATGGAAATAGAACAAATAATCCTAAAATTTATATGGAACCAGAAAAGACTCCAAATAACCAGAGAAATGTTGAAAAAGAAAACCAAAGTTGGTGGCATCACAATTCCAGACTTCAAGGTCTATTACAAAGCAGTAATCATCAAGACAGTATGGTACTGGCACAAAAACAGACACATAGATCAATGGTACAGAAGAGTGAGCCCAGAAATGGACCCTTAACTCTATGGTCAACTAATTTTTGACAAAGTAGGAAAGAATGTCCAATGGAAAAAAGACAGTCTCTTCAACAAATGGTGCTGGGAAAATTGGACAGCCACATGCAGAAGAATGAAACTGGACCATTTCCTTACACCACACACAAAAACAGACTTAAAATTGGTGAAAGACCTCAGTGTGAGACAGGAGTCCTCCAGAATTCTTTTCCTTTCCTCTTCCTAACAGACTGTTCTAAGAAACAGTAGTTCTATATCACCTCTCCAAAAATGTAGAAATGCCCCATGTAGCTGTGTAACCAACTGGATTTCTTGTGAACCTGTGGCCTGTGAAACAATGCACCACCCTGTATTGGCTTTCTGTCCTTTGCTGCCTCACTTCCTGTAGGTCCCTCACTCTCAATGAACTGGAATTTGCACAGTCACCAAAAAAAAAAAAAAAAAAAAAAAAAAAAAAAAAAAAAAAAGTAAAGTCTAATCTCTATTTTAGACCTTCTCTTCTAGAGAACTTAGATGTTGATAGAGGTAAGCAGAAGAGAATCCAACCAGTTCTTTTCTAGTAACTTCACTCAATATTTGAAACTCTTAGCTGGATATCAGCCAAAAATAATACAGTGGTTTTGTTTTTAATGTTTATTGTCAGGCACTTAAAATAGGCTTTCTTCCAGTGCTTTTCAAAGCAAAGATTAGATACAAACTTAAAAAAAAAAACTCACAAAATTCATGTTATTGCCATTCGATTTTCCACTTTCTCAATACCTACTCCAATATTTCAAATTGTTTCTTTGTGTGGTGACCTAAAACTTTAAACACCCAAGGACAATGTTCCAAGCAATGCATCACGATAAGATTTAAATGGATGAGAGATTTGACTTTCTTTTGTAAACTGGGAGGAAGAAAGTTCATGGCTCTGGTAAATCTAGGAGAAAATGGTATTTGTCTCATATCCACCAGAGGCTCAGCCAACAGTTATTTCTCCTCATCCTCTCAGGTCCTCCTTGGGTGTCTGCCAGTTTCATCACAGTTACACTTTGAATCCCCAATCTGTGCTTATCCTTGATGGTGCTGCCTTCACTGGAGGGCTGATATGGGAAAGTCCTACACTTTCTTTTGCAGTCTAATCCCAAATTCCTTTTAACTATGCCAACATAAGGCTTTATAATAACAGATTTTAGGTACTGAGAGGCTATGGCCAACCACAGAAATTACAAAACAGAAGAACAAACTTAGAACTGTGCTATTCCCACAATCCCAAAGAAAAAGAAAAAGAAAACAAGACAACAGCCAGAACCTTCCCCAGGTGCCATAATGAACACATTTGCACCTGTCTCAAGAATCAACCTCCTCTCATGTCTGAAACAATCCACCCTTCCTTTTTCCTAATACAAATCTCCATTCATTACTACACTTGAAAATTCAATCTTCTACCCTGAAGGGATAGCTATGTTTTAGTATCTGTCCTCTCTTCCTGAGGGGCATTCCAAGGCAAAAAGTGCCATCAACAATATCTTTCCCCAAGGATAAGTTAGTCAACTGAGAATAACATCATGAAAGCTTTCAGTTAAACAGTCCAAGTTGGCTTTGTTACCTAAGTTTTGCACCATTCACAATCTCTCTGAAAATGAGATTATGTTTATATTTATCCTCGTTCTTATACTCTTGTGGACCCAGCATGCCTACATACATACATATACATCCCTCCTAAAGAAAAAAAATTATTTCCAGAGAAAGAACAATCTAGATCCATATTGAAATGGTGTATCCATTAAAATAAGGATTGGCTATATATAACTAAAGGCCCAAAGAAGTGGCTTCAATAAGGTAGGAATTTATTTCCTTACCACAGTAAAGAAGCCTGGAGGTAGGCAGTCCTGATTTGATACGCTTAGGGCCCAGGCTCTTTCTAACTCTCCGCCTCCCCAAGGTCTGCCTTCATCCTTATGTTAACAAAATAGCTGGCAGAGCGACAGCCATCACATCCAGGATCCTGGCCATAGGCTAGTGATAGGTCTTCCCTTTGAAAAGAGACCTCTGGGAAATCTCACATTAGACCTTCACTTCTGTGTCATTGGCCAAAATCTTCACAGCTTTTCCTCTGCCCATAAAAGAAATGTTTTATATTACCATACCAATTATTTTATCAATACCTGAGGCCTTTCATAAAAATAGTCCATAATGGTGTCTTGCCAAAAGCAGAAATGTTTTATCTGATGACCATTTTAAATTATACCTAATCATTAATTTTCCTTTTAATGAGGGTCCAAGTTAAATTCCAATGTTAAGCATCCTTCTCTCACTAACCTTTATAATCTGAAAGGATTCATTATGTTCTTTTACAAAGAAAATCCTCAGTGGTCAGAGACAAAGGGGAATGGGGAAGCTCATACCTTGAGCTTTACTTTGAGATTACTCAGACCTTGCCACTCTCTTAATTTTACTTAGACTGTGCAAGTCTAATGAGAAGCATTTTTTTTTCTGATATGGAATATCCCAAAGGCAACACCCAAATAAGCAGTTTTGTTTTATTTTGTTTTCCAAATAAGCAAATAGTTAAATAGTTCCTCAGGTAAATTTCTGGCTAGTAAGGATGGGAGTTGAGAGAGAAGTTTTAATAATGCAACAGTGAGTCAATGACTTCTTGCAAAAAAAAAAAAAAAAGACATTTTCTGTTAGCCATCAAACTAGAAGATTTCTTTTTTTTTTTTTCAATGGTGTTATTGAGCAGTTCTTTTTTTTTTTTCCCTTTTTATTTATTTTTTTTTCAGCGTAACAGTATTCATTCTTTTTGCACAACACCCAGTGCTCCATGCAAAACGTGCCCTCCCCATCACCCACCACCTGTTCCCCCAACCTCCCACCCCTGACCCTTCAAAACCCTCAGGTTGTTTTTCAGAGTCCATAGTCTCTTATGGTTCGCCTCCCCTCCCCAATGTCCATAGCTCGCTCCCCCTCTCCCAATCCCACCTCCCCCCAGCAACCCCCAGTTTGTTTTGTGAGATTAAGAGTCATTTATGGTTTGTCTCCCTCCCAATCCCATCTTATTTCATTTATTCTTCTCCTATCCCCCTACCCCCCCATGTTGCTTTTCCATGTCCTCATATCAGGGAGATCATATGATAGTTGTCTTTCTCCGATTGACTTATTTCACTAAGCATGATACGCTCTAGTTCCATCCACGTCGTCGCAAATGGCAAGATTTCATTTCTTTTGATGGCTGCATAGTATTCCATTGTGTATATATACCACATCTTCTTGATCCATTCATCTGTTGATGGACATCTAGGTTCTTTCCATAGTCTGGCTATTGTAGACATTGCTGCTATAAACATTCGGGTACACGTGCCCCTTCGGATCACTATGTTTGTATCTTTAGGGTAAATACCCAGTAGTGCAATTGCTGGGTCATAGGGTAGTTCTATTTTCAACATTTTGAGGAACCTCCATGCTGTTTTCCAGAGTGGTTGCACCAGCTTGCATTCCCACCAACAGTGGAGGAGGGTTCCCCTTTCTCCACATCCTCTCCAGCATCTGTCATTTCCTGACTTGTTAATTTTAGCCATTCTGACTGGTGTGAGGTGATATCTCATTGTGGTTTTGATTTGTATTTCCCTGATGCCGAGTGACGTGGAGCACTTTTTCATGTGTCTGTTGGCCATCTGGATGTCTTCTTTGCAGAAATGTGTGTTCATGTCCTCTGCCCATTTCTTGATTGGATTGTTTGTTCTTTGGGTGTTGAGTTTGCTAAGTTCCTTATAGATTTTGGATACTAGCCCTTTATCTGATACATCGTTTGCAAATATCTTCTCCCATTCTGTCAGCTGTCTTTTGGTTTTGTTAACTGTTTCCTGTGCTGTGCAAAAGCTTTTGATCTTGATGAAATCCCAATAGTTCATTTTCGCCCTTGCTTCCCTTGCCTTTGCCGTTGTTCCTAGGAAGATGTTGCTGCGGCTGAGGTCGAAGAGGTTGCTGCCTGCGTTCTCCTCAAGGATTTTGATGGATTCCTTTCTCACATTGAGGTCCTTCATCCATTTGGAGTCTATTTTCGTGTGTGGTGTAAGGAAGTGGTCCAATTTCATTTTTCTGCATGTGGCTGTCCAATTTTCCCAGCACCATTTATTGAAGAGGCTGTCTTTTTTCCATTGGACATTCTTTCCTGCTTTGTCGAAGATTAGTTGACCATAGAGTTGAGGGTCGATTTCTGGGCTCTCTATTCTGTTCCACTGGTCTATGTGTCTGTTTTTGTGCCAGTACCAGGCTGTCTTGATGATGACAGCTTTGTAATAGAGCTTGAAGTCCGGAATTGTGATGCCACCAACTTTGACTTTGTTCTTCAATATTCCTTTGGCTATTCGAGGTCTTTTCTGGTTCCATATAAATTTTAGGATTATTTGTTCCATTTCTTTGAAAAAAATGGATGGTATTTTGATAGGGGTTGCATTAAATGTGTAGATTGCTTTAGGTAGCATAGACATTTTCACAATATTTATTCTTCCAATCCAGGAGCATGGAACATTTTTCCATTTTTTTGTGTCTTCCTCAATTTCTTTCATGAGTACTTTATAATTTTCTGTGTATAGATTCTTAGTCTCTTTGGTTAGGTTTATTCCTAGGTATCTTATAGTTTTGGGTACAATTGTGAATGGGATTGACTCCTTAATTTCTCTTTCTTCAGTCTTGTTGTTGGTGTACAGAAATGCAACTGATTTCTGTGCATTGATTTTATATCCTGACACTTTACTGAATTCCTGTACAAGTTCTAGCAGTTTTGGAGTGGAGTCTTTTGGGTTTTCCACATATAGTATCATATCATCTGCGAAGAGTGATAGTTTGACTTCTTCTTTACCAATTTGGATGCCTTTAATTTCTTTTTGTTGTCTGATTGCTGAGGCTAGGACTTCTAATACTATGTTGAATAGCAGTGGTGATAATGGACATCCCTGCCGTGTTCCTGACCTTAATGGAAAAGCTTTCAGTTTTTCTCCATTGAGAATGATATTTGCGGTGGGTTTTTCATAGATGGCTTTGATAATATTGAGGTATGTGCCCTCTATCCCTACACTTTGAAGAGTTTTGATCAGGAAGGGATGCTGTACTTTGTCAAATGCTTTTTCAGCATCTATTGAGAGTATCATATGGTTCTTGTTCTTTCTTTTATTAATGTGTTCTATCACATTGATTGATTTGCGGATGTTGAACCAACCCTGCAGCCCTGGAATAAATCCCACTTGATCGTGGTGAATAATCCTTTTAATGTACTGTTGAATCCTATTGGCTAGTATTTTGGCGAGAATTTTTGCGTCTGTGTTCATCAAGGATATTGGTCTGTAGTTCTCTTTTTTGGTGGGATCCTTGTCTGGTTTTGGGATCAAGGTGATGCTGGCCTCATAGAATGAGTTTGGAAGTTTTCCTTCCATTTCTATTTTTTGGAACAGTTTCAGGAGAATAGGAATGAGTTCTTCTTTAAATGTTTGGTAGAATTCCCCTGGGAAGCCGTCTGGCCCTGGGCTTTTGTTTGTTTGGAGATTTTTGATGGCTGTTTCAATCTCCTTACTGGTTATGGGCCTGTTCAGGTTTTCTATTTCTTCCTGGTTCAGTTGTGGTAGTTTATATGTCTCTAGGAATGCATCCATTTCTTCCAGATTGTCCAATTTGCTGGCGTAGAGTTGCTCATAGTATGTTCTTATAATTGTCTGTATTTCTTTGGTGTTAGTTGTGATCTCTCCTCTTTCATTCATGATTTTATTGATTTGGGTCCTTTCTCTTTTCTTTTTGATGAGTCTGGCCAGGGGTTTATCAATCCTATTGATTCTTTCAAAGAACCAGCTCCTAGTTTCATTGATTTTTTCTATTGTTTTTTTTGGTTTCTATTTCATTGATTTCTGCTCTGATCTTTATGATTTCTCTTCTCCTGCTGGGTTTAGGGTTTCTTTCTTGTTCTTTCTCCAGCTCCTTTATGCGTAGGGTTAGGTTGTGTACTTGAGACCTTTCTTGTTTCTTGAGAAAGGCTTGTACCGCTATATATTTTCCTCTCAGGACTGCCTTTGCTGTGTCCCACAGATTTTGAACTGTTGCGTTTTCATTATCATTTGTTTCCATGAATTTTTTCAATTCTTCTTTAATTTCCTGGTTGACCCATTCATTCTTTAGAAGGATGCTGTTTAGTCTCCATGTATTTGGGTTCTTTCCAGCTTTCGTCTTGTGATTGAGTTCTAGCTTCAGAGCATTGTGGTCTGAAAATATGCAGGGAATAATCCTAATCTTTTGATACCGGTTGAGACCTGATTTGTGACCCAGGATGTGATCTATTCTGGAGAAGGTTCCATGTGCACTAGAGAAGAATGTGTATTCTGTTGCTTTGGGATGAAATGTTCTGAATATATCTGTGATGTCCATCTGGTCCAGTGTGTCATTTAAGGCCTTTATTTCCTTGTTGATCTTTTGCTTGGATGATCTGTCCATTTCAGTGAGGGGAGTGTTAAAGTCCCCTACTATTATTGTATTATTATTGATGTGTTTCTTTGATTTTGTTATTAATTGGTTGATATAGTTGGCTGCTCCCACGTTAGGGGCATAGATATTTAAAATGGTTAGATCTTCTTGTTGGACAGACCCTTTGAGTAGGATATAGTGTCCTTCCTCATCTCTTATTATAGTCTTTGGCTTAAAATCTAATTGATCTGATATAAGGATTGCCACCCCAGCTTTCTTCTGATGCCCATTAGCATGGTAAATTGTTTTCCACCCCCTCACTTTAAATCTGGAGGTGTCTTCGCGTCTAAAATGAGTTTCTTGTAGGCAACATACTGATGGGTTTTGTTTTTTTATCCATTCTGATACCCTGTGTCTTTTGATTGGGGCATTTAGCCCATTAACATTCAGGGTAACTATTGAGAGATATGAATTTAGTGCCATTATTAGCCTGTAAGGTGACTGTTACTGTATATTGTCTCTGTACCTTTCTGATCTACTACTTTTAGGCTCTCTCTTTGCTTAGAGGACCCCTTTCAATATTTCCTGGAGAGCTGGTTTGGTGTTTGCAAATTCTTTCAGTTTTTGTTTGTCCTGGAAGCTTTTGATCTCTCCTTCTATTTTCAATGATAGCCTAGCTGGATAGAGTATTCTTGGCTGCATGTTTTTCTCGTTGAGTGCTCTGAATATATCATGCCAGCTCTTTCTGGCCTGCCAGGTCTCTGTGGATAAGTCTGCCGCCAATCTAATATTTTTACCATTGTATGTTACTGATTTCTTTTCTCGGGCTGCTTTCAGGATTTTCTCTTTGTCACTAAGACTTGTCAATTTTACTATTAGGTGACGGGGTGTGGACCTATTCTTGTTGACTTTGAGGGGGGTTCTCTGCATCTCCTGGATTTTAATGCTTGTTCCCTTTGCCATATTAGGGAAATTCTCTCCAATGATTCTCTCCAATAGACCCTCTGCTCCCCTCTCTGTTTCTTCTTCTTCTGGAATCCCAATTATTCTAATGTTGTTTCGTCTTATGGTGTCACTTATCTCTCGAATTCTCCCCTCATGGTCCAGTAGCTGTTTGTCCCTCTTTTGCTCAGCTTCCTTATTCTCTGTCATTTGGTCTTCTATATCACTAATTCTTTCTTCTGCCTCATTGATCCTAGCAGTGAGAGCCTCCATTTTTGATTGCACCTCATTAATAGCTTTTTTGATTTCAACTTGGTTAGACTTTAGTTCTTTAATTTCTCCAGAAAGGGCTTTAATATCTCCAGAGAGGGTTTCTCTAATATCTTCCATGCCTTTTTCGAGCCCGGCTAGAATGTTCAGAATCGTCATTCTGAACTCTTGATCTGACATAGTACCAATGTCTGTGTTGATTAGGTCCCTAGCCTTCAGTACTGTCTCTTGTTCTTTTGTTTGTGGTGATTTTTTCCGCCTTGTCATTTTGTCCAGATAAGAGGATATGAAGGAGCAAATAAACTACTAATAGGGTGGCAAAGACCCCGGAAAAATGCGCTGTAACCAAATCAGAAGAGACCCCAAATTGTGGGGGGGGGAAGGGGATAAAAAACAGGTTCTGAAAAAAAAAGAAAAAAAAAATTTTTAAAATAAAACAAATAAAAAAATATAAAAAAGAAAGAAAAAATATATATATTTAGGTGAACTTTCAGAAAGTGGTTGATTTTCTGTTTCTAGAGTTGCTGTTCTTCTTCTCTTCGCTCTCCCGTTGGATTTGTAGGTGTTTGCTATGTTTAGATAAGCTATCGAGCTGATCTCCTGTTACCTGATGTAGTCTCAGGCTGCTACTTCTCCGCCATCTTGACTCCTCCTCGCAAACTAGAAGATTTCTACTTCCCATCAAAAGCAAAGAATATCTATGTAACCCCTCCCACTGAAGCAGCACAGAAAATAAGATAAGAAACTCTCTTCAGGACTGAAGAACCTACATAAGGCATTTTTCAGAAAGCTCACTAAAGGGGCGCCTGGGTGGCTCAGTGGGTTAAAGCCTCTGCCTTCGGCTCAGGTCATGATCCCAGGGTCCTGGGATCGAGCCCCGCATCGGGCTCTCTGCTCCGCAGGGAGCCTGCTTCCTCCTCTCTCTTTGCCTGCCTCTCTACCTACTTGAGATCTCTGTCTGTCAAATAAATAAATAAAATCTTAAAAAAAAAAAAAAAAAGAAAAGAAAGCTCACTGAAGTGGCCTTCAGCATTTCAGCGTTGCATAAATCCACAGAGTAGCAAAATGGAAAACTTGGAAATAATGTTAATAAATTCCCCATAGGTAAAGTGTGAGTTTTAACAAATAAATGTAGAGTTTCTGCAACTTTGTGTCCAGCAATGAGTGAAATTTGGACCAGCATGAAAGGAAGAGAAGTTAACTGTCAGATGATTAAAAAAAAAAAAAAACTTTTTTGAAAAAAAAAAAACAAAAGAGAAACCTCTAAAAGGGTTAGAACACCTATATTTCTCTTAAATGTAACATACTTCATGCCTAAGGATTCAGTGAAAAAGATTAGGGTTAATTAAAAATAACAACATACCCCACTGTATTTTATTTTTACTTTGTTACATGTGAATCAATTTGGATCCAGTGGATAAACAGGACCCAGAATAGGCTGCCCTACTCAATAGTAGATTTTTTTTAAAGATTTTATTTATTCATTTGAGAGAGTGTGAAAAAGCATTAGAGGGGAGAGAGTCAGAAAGAGAAGCAGACTCCCTGCTGAGCAAAGAGCCTGATGCAGGACTTGAACCTGGGACTCCAGGATCATGACCTGAGCTGAAGGCAGTCACCCAACCAGCTGAGCCACCCAGGGACCCTCAGCAGCAGATCTTAATCTATCTTTCTACATCACAATGGACAAAAGCCCAAATCATATGTGGGGGAAGAAGGGAATTTGTTTTAAAATATGCTGGGGAATCTCCTACAAATGCAGGAAGGACAGGGTAAAGCTGGGGCTGAGAGACATGTGCAATGCTGCCTAGACTCTCCTTGTCTTTGTCCTTCACAGCTGCTTCCCCCTTCCTGGAAGCGAACTTCTTCCACACGGTAGAAAAGGTGGCGACCAGAGCTCATGCAGCTCGCACAGACAGAAAGGGGCTCTCTGTCCTCCGTTACTATATGAAAATGCATGCAAGGACAGTGATTGGCAGCACTTCTGCCAGGTGCCTACCCCCAAGTCAATCAGCAAGGCCCACAGGGCCTGGATCCCAGGATGTAGACACTCTCGCCAACCAGAGACAATCCAGAGAGGGGGAAACTGTTGATATCTGTTACAAAGATACATTTTGTCTAGATGTGGTATAGTTCTCTTCTGATTATGACATTCACCGAATGCAGGGGGTAAAGCTAACAGAATAAGTCACAAAAAAAGCCAAAATCAGGACCTAGAAGTAGAGACCAATAAGTGGTTTTCTCAGTGAAAATAGCCAGACGTTAGGTTTAAATCAGAGTTGGATTGAATATCACAGCAGTCTGAGAGTGAGTGAAAGGAAGTTGTTTGTGACAGTCTGATGGCTCCCCATGATAAGGCACTGATCCCCATCTTTAATAATAACCAATAATAAGCACACTGCACGACTTTCTTCTACTTCTAATATTATGGGTAAAATTGTGCAGGCCGAATCAAATGCAATTACTGCTTAAGGCAGAATGGATGAAAACCCACAGCTCCTACACATTAAAAAGATTCACTGGGTAAAAGACCTAAAGAAGAAAGATGTAATAATGTTTTTTATGATTATTACTTCCATTCTTATTATTTTGGTTTGGGTTATTATAATTATTATGATAATTACTTTTTTATTGATACTTCTTGTTACGTTTATCTTGAGACGGAAACAATTACTGCCCAGCTCTCCTTGTAAAAGTGCCAAGGGAGTAGTTGGAAGTAATGATGAAAAAGTCTTTTTCTTTTATATGAGTTCTGCTATAAAAGGGGTGGTTACTCTTTCTATAAAGGTAGCTTATGTTGCATAAAATAAAGTCATATATTTTTTCCAAAGCTCCTCACTCAAACCTGGAAGTAACTTCTTCCTTGTGAAATGGCATACTTGAGTGATTATCCATCAAATCTTCTGAACTTCCCTTCCTCATGTAATATGCAGAGTTAATAAAGAGGCATGGCCCCCGTTTCTGTGCCCAGGTCTCATTTTCCCCCATGTTCCAGTGCTCCATTGACTCTGTTGATTAAAGAGCTCACATAGAGCTCTTGTGATTGGTGTTTTTCAGGAGGAGAAGAACGGGGATTAATTGATCTTTTGTCCCTGAATAATACTGTATGATGGAAATTTAATAGGAACTGGTAGATTTCAATATCACCAGGAAGCCATACAGAACTTGACATTTCAATTTGTTTCTGAATCATTCATATAGGAGAAAAGCCAGGAATATACATACGTTAATAAGCTTTCTGACAGAGCAATGAGGAGGAGAGAAGGAAAGAAAGAACTGCATGGATCATTCATCCATAGGAGACTCAGCAAGAAATGAGTTTGAGCTGTATATAGAGATTTCTTTTCAGTTGTGTTTACGAGATGGGAATAAATAAATGTATTACTCTGGGGGATTATAGCACTGAGGCCTTAAACTTAAGGTAATGAAGATCTTAGGGGATTTGGGGAAGTTCCTTGTTCCCTCCCTCCCCCTCAACTAGGATAGTCCCAGCCACTGCATTTTGGGGACGGGGGCCGGGGGGGGGGGCCCACAATGAAGCTAGTCCTGGGCAGTCCTCCCCACATCCTCCTCATTAACTCCAGCCCATTTCCAGCACTTTTCTTCTCCTTAAACCTCAAGGCAATCTCCATGCCCAGTCCCTCTGGTCACAGCAGGAAGCAACCTATATAACCCTGTCTCATCAAGGCAGTAGGGACTGAATGTGTGGCCTCTGGAGTATTTGCGCTCTAAACAGGGAGAACTGTGCTTAATTATTAGGAATGATTTAGTCACGGATTTTCGTTCATCATACACCCTGATACCTGACAGTTCCCACCACAGAGGACACTGCCTCCCACAAATCAAGGTGCCATAGAGTGTACTCTTTAGAAAAATGTAGCTTCTAATCTGAATAAAGAAATAGATTTTTCCTAATTTACTTTTCAGGGCACCCAGATGAACCCTCCCTAACTAACCTTGATAACTGACATTTTAGAAAAAATTTGCTTCAAGGTTGTTAAAGGGTGACAGTTAAGAAAGTTCATTTAAGTATTCTGTTTATTAAAAAAATTAATGTGAACAGCGCTTTCCAAAAAAAAATCTCTCATAAAGAGAGCTTTGCCAAGCATACGTGCAAACAACCACGCTTGTTAAACCCAAAAAGATAAGAAATGGGCAATTAGACCACATCCATTTAAGATGTCTCCATCACGGAAACTAATAAAGCGTTAGATGCCATCTCTGGCCTAATGAGATCTTTATACCTGGGACAGCCTATGTGGATTGTAATTAATCATTATATACCACAAGCTCTATTCACTATGGAACAGATGCACCCTCTGCAACCTTCATGGTTTCCCAACATTTATTCAACTGTGGATTCATTTGTCCTTCAGAATATTCTATATCAAGTGGGTTTGTATCTCAAGTAACTTTTCTTTCAGTTTTGCCTTTTTGTTGAAAATAATATTAGCCAACTTAATCCAAGTTAAAATAAAGGCTCTGATGAAGAACTTACTATGGACCTAGGCAGTATTATGCTAAGTGAAATGAGTCAGAGAAAGACAAACACCACCTCTAACTTACATGTGGAATACAAACAAACAAATAGACTCTTAAATACAGAGAACAAACTGGTGGTTTCAAGAGGGGAGGTAGGTACAGGAAGGGGCGAAATAGGTGAAGAAGATTAAGAGGTACAAATTTCCAATTATAAATAAGTCATGGTGGTGAAAAGTACAGTATAGGGAATATAGTCATAATATGATAACATTGTATGATGACAAATAGTGACTACACTTATCCTGGTAAGCACTGAGCAATGCATAGAATTGCTGAATCACTGTATTGTACATCTGAAACTAATATAACATTGTATGTCAACTCTACTTCAATAATATATTTTTAAAAACTTATTATGTGCTAAACACAATTCTAAAGACTACTAATTCATTTAAGGCATATGCTATTATCTTCAATATATAAACAAGTGGCACAAGAACATTCACAGCAGCATTCTTTATCATAGCAAAACCCAGAAGAACTCATAAGTTCCCCCACAATAGGATGATTAAATAAGCCCCATGAAATTGGATTGTGTAAAGTAGTCCCAAAAATAAATGGGAATAAGTGGGGGGGGGGGGGGGACTACAACAATGCTGAATGAAAAGAGTCAGACAAAACTGGACACGTTATTTGAATCCAGAACCATTTATTTTATGTTAGAAGTCAGAGTAAGGTTACCCCTGTGGAGAGAGAAAGGGTAGTGACTGGAAAAGAAATTGCAGGAGGAGTTTCTTGGGTGCTAAATCCCGTGAATGGTGTTTAACCCTATAGATATCCATTTTCAACTTGTTATATTCTTATATTTTTGAAGTGTACCTACTTTCACATACTTTGATATAGTTCAACCATTTTTACCTGCTGTATGATATTCCATCATATGATTATACTGTGTCATACATATCCATTGCCTGTTAAAGGAAATTTATGATTTACCAGTATAATCCCTTTGTGCTCTAAAATAGCCACCAGAATGGCCTTTCTGCACTTAATTACACAAGTCACTACTTAAGCACTTTACCATTTATAAAAATGTAAGTCACGGGGTGCCTGGGTGGCTCAGTGGGTTAAGCCGCGGCCTTCGGCTCAGGTCATGATCTCAGGGTCCTGGGATCGAGTCCCGCATCAGGCTCTCTGCTCAGCCGGGAGCCTGCTTCCCTCTCTCTCTGCCTGCTTCTCCGTCTACTTGTGATCTCTCTCTGTCAAATAACTAAATAAAATCTTTAAAAAAAAAATGTAAGTCACTCTCTGCTTGCCATGTAAATTCTTTCAGGAATTGCTCTTTGCCCAGTCTTATTTCCTGCCTATCCAGCTCACCTCCCAGGCTCCCTGCATGTTGGCCATGACACACTTCTGCAGATTCCTAAAGGCGCCATGCTCTTGTTTAGCCCTTACCTTTGAGTTCTATGCCTTTTATTTCTTAGAAAGTCTTCCTCCTTTTTCTTTTCTTCCTTCCATTCTCCCTCCTTTCCTTCCTTCTTTTCCACTCTAGACTGGAAGCTTCCTCTATCCTGTCTGAACAGAAATATATTCTTCCTCTTCTCTGCTCCCATAAGACATTGTGTGTAACTCCATTAAAATGCTTCCTCAGTGAACTGTCATTTCTATATACTCCTGGGAAAGAAGGATTATATTCTAGTCATCTCTGTATCCCCAGCACTGGTGCACTGGAACAGAGTAAGAATTTAGTAAATGTTGATTGAAAGAATGAACTGACGGATGGAACTTATTCTATGGCAATCGAGAACACCTGAATATTTGTGAGAGAGAGAGAAAGAAAATCTGGTGTCTGTGCCTGAAATTGCTTAATATGGAGACTAGAAGCAGGAAATCGAGTTAAGAAAGGTATTGTAATGTTCTAACTATGGTTTCTAACTCAGGTTTCATTATGTGTTGTTGTTTTATATCAAGGGATATGATTTAAATGGTGGTATGTCTTAACGTGTGTAACGCTAACCAAGCTATCACAGGTTCTAATATACTTAGCCAGGAGTCTGATTGCAATTGTGTTCAAGTATAATTTCCTCTCACATGGTACCGTGGTGTGCTCCTAAGACCCATCTTCATTTCCACCACAGGACATATGTCACTTATGGTTTCCTGAACCTTCAAAGAGCTATTCAGTGGCAACAGACTGCGAGCTTCTAGGAAGGGCCTTAAGGCACTCATTCAGGGACTGCTGTGTGCCAATAAGTGTTCCTTGAGATGACATGGAAGCTATGTATTAGATGGATTGTGAGCTTATTCATAAAGAGATCATTAATGAAGTCTTCCTAAAAACAAATGTGTCCACATGTACAATATTAACTGGGCAACAGCTCAGAAATCTTGTTGTTCATGCTGCTCATTTTGAGGAACAGGCAGTGACAGATGACTGCAGATTTCAGAGCTGACAGCCTAACGAAGTTTTAGTAATAATGCTGGCACCTACGGATGGTGCTTGAGTAAGTCCTTCATGCACGTCATTTCATATAATCTTGACCACCAATCTGTGAATCTCTATTCTTACAAAGTAAGAAACTGAGCCTTAGATGGGTCGAATGACTGCTTTGGCTCACACAATCCATGGGATGGAACTGGATTTTTCACCCGGTTTTTCTGACTCCCAACACCTTTGTCTAAAGCTGGTATTATGACATTATGTTGGCAGCTGTTTCCACCACAAGAGTCTGCCTCAGGTAGGGGGCCAAATCCAGGCTAGTGTTTTTCATTTTATCCATTGCTCAATTAAGAAAATTACTGAAGCATGCTTCAGATGCCCAGGCTTCATTTCCTCCTTTCTAATCATATGCTGGTTTTCCCATTACTCAAGCCAAGAGTTCCTGGATGTTTCTTGCATTTGAGTCTCTCTACTCAGTATAGTCAGGGGATGGCCATAAGCAGAGCTCAGCTCAGTCAATCTCTCTCCTGGGATCTGAATTGCCACAAGGCCTCAGACCCCAAAGAAACCTCTGAGTTAATTCATTCTAGGCCCCAGCAGGGAAGACAACTGATCAGGTCTTACTAAAGACACCCATGGAACTGCCCGGCCTATGCTGGTTCTTGATTCTTCCTGTCAACCTTGTAAGACTGTATCTTCTATCTTTGCTTAAAATATCCAGATATTTGATTATTATCCACAATAATAAGGAGTCATCAGTCCAACCAGTATAGAGAATGGAATAAGGCAGACTCCAGAACTCCAAGGGAGCCCCTTCAGAGGAACAGTCCATCATGTGTCAGGGGCTACAAAGGTGACCAGGTCTCAATCTCTAGCTAGAAGAAGGGCCCAGTCTGGCAGGAGAGACCAGACAAGTAGATGATTATGATAAACAGGTGCTATAATAGTACTGTATCAGGTAGTAAGAAAGAGCCTAGGCTTTCCTGCTGTCATGGTCTTCCATCTTTGTAGCTTGTCAAGGTATACTACCTGGGATGGGCAGACTGTTCACTGTAGTCACAGCTGGCCCTGTTTTTAGAATACATAACATTGGGGGCATTTTTTGGCATGAACCAGTTCCCCATGCTAAGTCTTTTCTGTCTTTAACTTCCCCCTGACACCTGGGGGAGGACATAGCTATATGAGGATGTGCTGCTTGAAATCATGGCAGCTCGGCTGTGAGCCGAAGAAAAAGTCCAGAGAATATCAGAGACACCAAGCCAAGGTCTAGACTTGACAGACCTTGGTTTGGTGTCACCATTTTCCAGATTTCGTATGTGAAACAACTGTCTCTATTATTTAAACTTGAATTCTGGATCTCTAATTTACTAATGGTGTGACCTTGAGCAAAGCACTCAACCTCTTGGCACCTATTTCTTTATCCAAAAAATGTCAATAGTAATAATACTTCACAAGGTGGTTGTGACCATTAAATAGATGTAAACACAGTGTATTTCTTAAACCACAGTTAAATAATCAACAAATATCAGTTTAACATTATTTATATTATCAGTTGGGTATTTGGCTGCTTCTAGGCATAAATTATTCCCAATACAGATATTTACTTAAAGATGTAAATGACTGATGGTAGCCCCCAACATTATTTTGCAAGCTTCTAAGATTCTTCTCTTTAACAGAAGGCGATGAGTATTGATTGAGCCCTTTTTAAGGGCAAGACTCTGTTCTAGACACCTAAGGAATGCATATATAGAACTGGGATTTGTAGACTCCTTGTATCAATGGGAGGGACATCTGGGAGGGGCAGGGGATTACTCCTGCTAGATCCTGGTATCACAAGATATATGCACTTTCCTTTGGACATATGAGTGGGTATATGCTTTGCCCTCTATTTGGCTATAAGAAGGTAATGACAAGACTCTCCATTGACGCATAGCACTCCACTTAAACACCTAAGTAACGATGATACCTCTACAGCATATTTTGTATATTCGCCTTTTTCTATCTGAAGTTTTACTGTGATCTTGGCACCTTCTACCGTGGCATCACCGTGCCCCCACAGGCTCCACTCTTGGCCTCTTCATAATGCCTTCTTTCTTTCCAGCATACGTTAGGAAGCATTGTACATCAACATCCAGTCAACTCAAAGAGCTTTGTTCTCTGCCCTCAGGCTGTTCAATTTTAACCACAGCATATGGCTTTGGATCCCCTGCTAGAAGTTGGACAAGGAGATACTGGCCTTCGAGTCAATCTGCTTTGGGTTCAGCTGCTTTACCAGAGGAGCAATTTAACATCCTGGGCCAAATGTGTATCCTCATTCTGTTTTGGAATCATAGGACTTAAATGTTTACAGGCTGAGATAAAGCAATGGAAATGACAGAATATCTTAGCAACTGTTGGTGCTAGATTAGATTTCTCCCAACTTCTGATGATGTGTCAATATGTCTTACCTAGGAGGCCTGTTAATTTTCTTCCTCTTCATCCCATGTCTTTAGAGTCAGCAAAACAGCTCTCCCTGATATTCTTTTTTCTTTCTTTCCTTTATTTGAAGAATCATTTTCCCCCTGGTCATTTGCTTTCTTCTAAATAGTGACATTTTCTTCGGCAGCTACAAGAATAAATCTACTGGCTCTTGTTTACTCTCAGTTCCTCCCATGGGATGGTCACTTCAGGAAGAAGAGCAGGAGGTGTTCCTCTAAGTACAATGAAGTGTCACGTGGGGCTGCTCGCCTCTGATTGTCCCATAATCAGCCCAAGGCTGCAGCTTCCCTCACATGCACCTGGAATGGGTAGCACTGCTGCATTTCACCGCAGAGGAGGACAGAGATGACTCCCGCATGGCATGGGCTTCTTTCTTTCGAGCCCTCCCCCCTCACCGGTTCCTGAGGGCCCTCATTCTTCCCTGTTGACCATGCTGAAGGCTGAACTGCAGCAGATTGATGACTGGTAGGAAGATTCCTGTACATTCTACAGATTCCAAAGATAAATTATGAGGTTGTTAGCTAATTGCCTGACAATCCAAAAAAGCAGGATTCCAGGCAAATAATAATTTTCAGAGAAATGATCCAACTCCAGAGTTGGAGCCCCTAGTTTCCAGGAAGTGAGAAAATGCTTAACACCAAACTGGAAAATGACTTCTGAGTCTGTTTTTTCTGAGTATTGATTTTGTCTTGTTTTGTGTGGAAGTTGCAAATTTGGGATAAAGGTGGAATTTGTCCTGTGTCTGTCTTGCTTGCTCTGCAAGCCCTGATCCAGAAGACAGGCCCTGGGCTGGGGGAGCTGTGAGCGGGCCTGTGGGCCTGGGGCCTCTGTGCCTAGAATGGTCTAACAGGGTGGTGGGAAATCATGTGGGGAGGAGACAACGGAAACCTGGGTAGCTGCAGGCACTCCCAAAGGACTGAAGATGCTCTGCTGCTGGGCCCTACAGCAGTCTTCCCTAAAGCTCAATAAATGCACTAGTGGATTAAAGCCAATTGTGTTTGCGCATTTGACCATCAACTTGAACTTTTGTCCACCACTGTGGAGAGTGAAGAAACAATTCAGCTATGAAGTACTCTACAGGTAGGAAACTGTCTGTATTAAAAAAACAATGGAACATCGTTGACATAAGAACACCCTGGTTATAGCTATATTCAGGGTCTATTGTCCTGGATTTTCGCCCTTTACCCTGGCCTCACTGCCCTGGTCTCCACACATGAGGGGAGGTTCTCTGTCAGCCTTCTGCAAAAGCCAGCTTCTCAGGGCTCCCTAGGAATCTGACAGGTCCTGTGTCGGTCCTCAGGGGCCAAAACTCACACACAGGGCCTTCTCTCCTTGCCCTGCTCATTCTATCTGGATCCCAGTTTCTTGACCTTCAAAATGAAGAAAGGAAAAATGATAAAGAAAATAACACAGAACTAGAACTAAATTATTTCATCACTTGTTTTTTTTTTTTTAATTCTTTATTTAATTTTTTTTTTTTTTTCAGCGTAACAGTATTCATTGTTTTTGCACCATGGGGGGTTAGGGGGATAGGAAAAGAATAAATGAATCATCACTTGTTTTGATCAACTTTGATTCATAGAATTCTTTCAGCATTTCTAAACTCTGATTTGACATTTGTAGAGAGTAGGTGCCCCCCAGGCAGTGACCCTGTATTTTGTATTTTGTATGAATCAAACACCTAAATCAGCTGGTACTAAAATAGTGGTGGGGGCAGAGGGGAGGCAAGGAAAGTGTTGCTTTTGAGGTCTTTTTTTGTCCTTGATGGTGTTTGGAGTGAGCTTCTGTTGTTACCCTGCCAGCAGTCTTTAGAGAGTCAATAAGATACTTGTCTATGGCTGAGGGGAGCTTCCCCACCCCCCCCAAGATTATCAATATAACGAAAAATAGTCAAGCGGAAATGATTCTAGATAATGACTGAGCTGGAAATACTGGTCTCAGTTAAACAACATCAGAAAGGCTCCATTTCCGCTTCGTCAATAGCAAGTGAAGTAGCCGACCCAATACCATTTATGCCTGTAAAGAAAGAGAACAAAAGAAGGAAGCACCCACCAGTTAGCTCACCTACTCTGAGACCTGCTTGCCATCCATCACTTTTACCAGATGCCCACATAGATCAGAACTGTTCGTGCCTTTCCAACTTTTTTAACTACAATCAACTAAAAAAGATTTATTTTATATCTTGACTCAGTACGTTATATTTTCCATTTTATTTTTGAATGCAGGCTGTGACCCACTAAATTGATTTCATGACCCCACAAATAGGTTGTATCCTACAGTTTAGAAGTCGCTGAACCAGACCATGTAAGAACCTTCCAGGAATTGCATTAAATTTTATTAATTATCCTCACCCAGGATTAGTTTAGATGACTTAGCTGATTGGCCTCCAGGGGAAACTCAAGACCCCTACTGTCTCATTCTTACCCACTCCTCCTCCAAGAAGGAGGATCTTTCTCTGGATTGATCTAATTCCAGGACAAGGCGTGAGGACTCAGTCTAGTGAGTGGAACCTTCTAAGGGATGGAGAGGTTAAACACAAAGAGAAGAGGCACTTTCCCTGGGAAGGTCAGAGACAGGCAACAGGATACCTTCTTCTTCACTCTTGGGAACTAACTCTCTCAGTTTCCCTCTGCTCTTCTCTCTGCTGGGGGATATTGTGGGTGATTCTTCCCAAAATTTTGGAGTGGCAAAATCCAATGGAATCAAGCAAAGTAGTTTTTTCAGCCCGCTTGAGCTTTAGACATCAGCAGGGCCAGAGTAAGTGTTGTTTCTTTCTTTCTTTTTCTTTTTTTTTTTTTTTTTTTTGCAGCAAACCAGGTCATCTTTATTAAGCTCTGTGTGTGTGTGTGTGTGTGTGCGTGCGTGCATGCCTGCATACACGCATGTGCAAACACACACATGCAAGCACATATTTCAGGCCTGGGGCACCCCCCCATATAGCTGGTGTGGAAGCAACTTCTGCTTCTCGTTGCAAATGTAGATCCACCGGGGGCGGACAAACACCAAGGAGGGGTTGTCCATCAGGGCCTCCTCAAAACTGGGGTCCCACTCCTGTGCTGTGATCACAAACTGGACCCAGTCACTCATGTAGTCCTCAAGCTTCCCGTTGAAGGCTGTGACATAGCGGCTCAGAGTCCGCCGCTCATCCCCAGGGAACTCTCCGTACAGAAAGAAGTGTTTGCCCTGGAAGTAGTCTGGGAGCTCGGGAACTGGCAGTTCGGGAGACGCTGGGGAACCCTCATTGTCTGTGTACTCATCTGTGGATCCTGCATACGGGTCCTCGCCATTCTCCCCCTGGTCGGGGGCTGCTTTTGCTCCCTCTGCTTGGCTACTCTTCTCAGCTCATCCTCAGTATCCCCAGAATCTTCTGCCCCATTGCCCTGTTCTTCTGACTGCTCCCCATCAGTGTCGGTGTCTTCCTGGGGTCCTGGTGAGGCTGGTTTGGTCTCTTCTGGGGTTTTGGGTCTCTGAGGTGAGCTGGGTCCTGCTGCCTGAGGGGTCTTGGTTTTGGCCTGGGGGTGCTTCTGGGGAAGCTTGGGGGCTTCATCCCCGCTGCTGCTGCTGTGAGAGCCCCCTTCGTCCTCGCTGCTGGAGCTTGGTCCTGCCATGTGGTACCTCCAGGAGGGCAGTTGCTGCCGCATCCGGTGACAGTCCAGCACCCACTCTTTCCGCACAATGCGGCCTCCGAGGCCTAGGACCCGGCTGTACTTGGGGGTGTTGGCAAAGGCGCAGATGAGGTGGGTGCTGTCTGGAGTCCAGTCCGGCCGATACCTGGCCCCCAGCTCTAGGGCCTTGTCCCGGAGCTCCGAGCGGAAGGGGTTCTGGAAGCCACTCAGCACCACCACGACACCCTGAAGGATCTTCCCCAGCTCCTGTGGGCCAGCTCGGGGTCCCCTGGGCTCGGTGCCTTCTCGGGACTTTCCTGGTACTGTGCCTCGTGCTGGGGCAGGGACTGGGGTGGTGGCCGGGGTGCGGGTGGGCGCTGGCAATTTGGGTCTCTTGACAGCAGGTGGTGAGGGCTGGGCTGATGGGTGTCTTCCTTTCTTCTTGGTTCAAATCCAACTTTCTCTTCCCTTTGGGGGACTCCTGAGGCTTGGAGGTGGCGCCTACTGCCCTGGAGACGGGAGAGGCTGAAGAAGCGGCACTAGAGGCCTGCAGGGTGGCAGCTGCGTAGCTGGGTCCTGCTGGGTCACTGGCTGTGGCTGGGGGCGTCTTATTGATCCGGCTGAAGAAGAGGGCGCCGGGTCTCAGGGAGTTGGCACCCTCATCCTCCTCCTTCATGCGGAACTGGCCAAGCTTGGTCACCTTCTGGGGTGAGGCCTCTGCCTCCTCTTTGTCTGGGGGGCTGTGAAACCGTATAAAACTCAGGCCGTAGGGGGAGTCCTTGCTGTAAGGCTGGCTGCAAACGATTTTGACGCGGTCCCAGTGCTTCTCCGCTGCTGCCCGGACCAACTTGTCGGGCCCGAAAATGCAAACCCGGTTGGGGTTTGAGCCACTGCGGCTCTCAGAAGGGGACATGAAAGACGAAGTGACCAGCAGGACCTTGTAGTCTTGCTCCCCAGCGCCTCCGGCTGAGCTGCCCACCAGCACCTACACAAAGGCTGAGCCGTCATTGCCGCTGTCCACACTGTGTATCTGTTCCTCCTTCTCCAACTGGAGCACCACCAAGATGGTCTTCTCGCCTGCCTTGGCTGCTCGCCATTTTCGGTAAGTGTCCGCCTTGAGAAGGTTTTCTGCGCAGTGGGTCAAGTCCTGGCTCCTGCAGGACACCACATGGCGGAGACAGATCTCTGGCATGTCAACGCCTTGGGCTTCGCCTGGCGCAAAGGATGAAAGAAGGTCTGAGTTTGGGGGCATAAGTGTTGTTTCTTAATGTGGTAATGAAGTACCTAAGAATTCTCAATAATGTTATAAACTACTAGTTCTAGAACTGGCAAAAATTCCAGCAACTAAAGAGGACTTAAGTTCTGAGTTTTTAGCCTCCATCCTATCCCATCCTCAAGAGCTTGAAGGTTGCAGAGACAGCATTATTGGTAGATAGGTGTGTCGGGCTGGGAAATCATTTTTAATTATCGTCTGTGTCATTTTTAGTGAAGAAATGGTTATTCTTAAGGGAGAGACAAAGACAAGCCAAAAAGAATCTTTTTTTACCTCCTCAAATCTGACGTCTGTAGATTCTTGATTTACGTGGTCTACTACCTAAAAATTAAAGATTTATAGGTAAGCCTGTTAGGTCTGAACTTGTCTCTGTGAACATATCTAAATATGAGACAGCTATCCAGGATAAAATACTTTTCAATCTAACCCTATTCCAAGGTATACATGGCTGAATAATCCTCTTCGGTTCTGCTGAAATAAATTTCAAGACCCAAGATGGAGCTGACCTCACCTAGCATGCCATGTCAGCAAACAAAAGCTGAGAGAACTTTCATGTCCTTGTAAATGTTCTGCTTGACCAAAAACACAGTAGATCCAGTCCGTCAATCCCCAGACACCAAGGCAATTCTGAGCTCCATACTTAACTTCTTTATTCCTTTGTCATTTTCTGGTTTTCTCTTTCTTGCTCCTTAATCTTTGTCCTATAAATGCTTCCTGCCTTCCATCCCATTTTGCTCTTCTCTGGAGCCTTCAATGGAGACTGCCCACTTCATGAAGTATTAAGTAAAGTGTTTTGTGTCACCTAAATGTTTTCTTTAAATCATTTTTAATAGTTCCAATTCATCCTTGGGAGAAAAAGCAAGCTCCATGAAGACAGGAAGCATGTCTGTACTCTTCACCCCTGAATGATCCACTCACCACACAGCGTCTTCCTTAGAAACCCCACTAAGTATTTATTGAAATGAATAAAAACAGGATAAATAAAATGTAGCTCAACGGTGCTGAGAAGGAAGGAGAGGAGAGGAGTTGGCTCCATCAAAGTGAGACAGTATGCTGGAGATCCAGGGGCCCTGAGGATTTGTTAGACCAGGACCCATAGGCGGTTTCAGAGCAGACACTTCCACCTGCTGCCGTCACCCGGGTGGAACTTAGCAACTTGGAACCAGACGGTGAACTGGGTATCCTGCCAGCCTTCACCGACCGCACAGTCCTCTAAACAACTGCGATAATTGCAAACATTTGTCGAATATTAATGACATATCGAGCTCAGCTCCAAACACGGAATGAGACTCGGTGTCTCCCCATAAAACAAATCCCAAGAGCTACCAAAACACCATCAAATAATGACTTTCAGCTCAATATCTGGAGACAAATATGTATATGACCACAAAGGTTAAGAGCTCTGCTCCCGATTACTTAAGAGTGCCAGTCTTCTTCATTTTTAATCATCTGTTTTATTGCTACTATGTTGTCACAGCCATCACCATGGTGCCTAGCACATTTTTTATACAGTTAATGCAGATCTTTATCAAGTGTGAGAAGTGTGCTCATTTCCCCTCTTAATGCCAGGTTCCCTCCATGAATTGTCTCTGACGGCTGCAATGGGATGAATACTGTGTGGGATTAATGAGAAGCCACTGGCCCCTCTGAAGTCCTTTCATTCATGGGCCCACTTGAACATTAATATGATCAAAGGATTTCAAAGAGGCCAGGGCCACTATTCACACTAAAGCAAGAAATCCATCCAAGAAAGAACGGCTTTTAGAAACAAATGTATAAAGTTTAAAAAATAAAAATAAAAAAATAAATTAAAAAAATTTCATAAAAAAAAAGAAAATGTAAAAGCCAGTTCTCAAAATTTAAATGGAATGGAGAATCTTAAACAGCTTCACATGCAACTCTGTGTTTGTTAACCAAAGGATAAAGATAAAAAGATTAAAGGGGAGATTTGTTCATCCAGACTCCCTGGTTTTCTCCCGCCCTTCCCCAGCAGCCCAAAGACCATTTTCGCTGGCGGCACTTTGACATGGAGCTCCATGTCACACTCAGAACACAGCATGGTGATTTCAAACTGATAAATCATATGCATGTATTGGTATCTGAAGGTATTAAATCATGAAAGCAAGGTGATATTTCAACACAAGCACATGAGTGGGTTTTTGCATAAAACTTCCAGCAATCAGTACTACACACAAAAGGTAAATGTCAGGGACAGAAATTTTTGCCCTTCAAATAAATAAAAGAACTTTAGTGATATAAGCCACATCTCATTTCTAGCTTGACTTCTGGCTGCCTAAAGGCCTCTGTGCATCTTCTGGGTTTTTGCATGGAGAAAAGCCCACTTTATTTAACAGGGTGAGGTGACTCTGAATGGAGCCCATGATTTTTTTTGGTGGGTGAAGTATTGTTCACCGAAGGTAAAGGAAGATGTTATTTTTAAGTCTGCAAGCAATTTTTCTACTTTTTAGGGAAGAAGTCTTAAATTCTTTGGGTAAAAATTCTCTTATGATTTAAGAAAATCTTTTCAATGAACTTTTTATTCCTACAAAGATAAAGTGAAGATCTTATTCTGGAATGGAGACGACAGACTCAGTGCTGCTAAGCAGCTCGAGCCGGTTGTTGTGATCAGTATCTTTAGAGGAAGCAGCCTAGTTTAATGGTTTACACGAAGATCATGGAATTATACCTAGGTTCCAATCTGAGCTTCCTCCATTTACTAGCTATGTGACTCATCACAATTTACCAACCTCTTTGTGCCTCCGTTTTCTCATCTGTAAAACTGGAAAGCAGTCTTCCTCATGGGGCAGCAACACACAGTACCACTGGGAGCCCAGGCTGTAGTGCTTCTGGCAACACCGTCCCCTGCAACCTATTGCAAGGTATGACTTTGGCGATGGTCCTGGTTGCCAGGCCTCCATATATTCCTGTCCTTGCCCAAAACCTGGATCTTTAGATAGCCTACATTTCTGAGCTCTACCCAATGTCTTTCAAAGAAATTTCCTTATCAGGGGTGCGTGGCTGGCTCAGTGGTAGAGCATCCAACACTTGATCTCAGGGTCATGAGTTCAAGCCCCATGTTGGGTGTAGAGATTACTTTAAAAACAACAACAACAAATAAAAGTCTCTGGGTGGCTCACTTGGTTAAATGTCAGACACTTGATCTCAGCTCAGGTCTTGATCTCAGGGTCATGAGTTCATGCCCTGTGTTGGGCATGGAGCCTAATTAAAAAATAAAATAAAAGCATTTATCTACTTAGTTAACACAAGCTGGGTTTTGTTACCTGTAGCCAGGAATCTTCACCACTACAATCTGGTCACCTGGATTATATTTGAAACATGAAAACAACTTAAGGTGGCTCTTCCTCAAAAAAATGAAAAATAAAACACTAATAATAGAATACTTTGAAAAGAACAATTTAAATTTGGTTCAAAAACACAGTCTTACAGAGAGGACCAGAGAATTATCCCCCTAGTTGGATTGCCAGGTCCTAAATATTTCTCCAAGTTCAACAGTTTTCACCAGACATTACCTGCCCATTGCAGGGTCATTGTGATGACATCTCTAATTGGAACAACATATGCTCAGAGAAGCATTGTGCAATGCATCAAGTCCATAATTATGTACAAATCCCTGTTAGCTTAGATGGCTGGCTGACTAACCACACACCCCCATCCAAAGGATGTCCCGTGAGCCCTAGAATCTCTGCCCCAGTATGCCTCCCAGCCAACCAGTTCAACACTGGAGGGGTTGCCCTATAGTTACTCATCTAAGCCAAAGATTTTGCTGCAGTGAAATGAAAAATAAAAAAGTGATGTTCTCATAAAGCTGAATTTATTCTGTTTAAAGAATTGGTCTTTATTAAAATAATTATGTCCTACATGACTCTTTATATAAAAAATGTCCAATTCTTTGTGAAATAATCATGAATGAAAATCATAATTCAAAGAGGATTTTAATCTCATTATTTGGCAAAGTAAAAAGTTGAAAACCAATTTTTTTCATTTGTTTAATAAATGAGAAAACTTGGAGCCTCTGACTGAAGGACACCCCGACCCCTCCCAGGGTACTCTATTTATTATCATTATTCACACTCCACTGATTCTCTGGTAACCAACACAGCTGAAGAGTAGGACTTACATTAAATGGAGCAACTGCACTAGACTACGGCAAAGATGATAATTGGAGACCCTCGCCATAGAGCATCAGAGACCTCAAAAGAAGAGGGCAGACATGTTCACAACGACCAGAAGCGGACTCCTGTTCTCCTTCCAAGGAACAGTCACAGAGCACTTTGTGTCCGGTAGTGCTCTATACAGGATTTTTTTTTTTTTTACTACATGACTTCATTTGTGATTTTTTTTATTAATTTCTTTCCATTGCAAGGAAGAGGCATTCAGTTCACATCTGTCTTAGCTCTATCTCCAGTGCACTGAGAGGCTACATGTTATGAAAATAAACTTCTTTCATCAAGATTTTTTCCTTCCTGGCATAGGCCAACCAGATTCTGCTGCTTTCCCATTATCCCAAGTGCCTATAACATGTTTAAGACCTTGTTCTTGTCCTCATGAATACAAGTACTTGTGTAGAAATTTTCTTTTGCCTAATTTTTGCATTTATTCATTTGACATTGAGCACCTACCATGTGCCATGCATTGTGGTGAAGAAGGCATATAGGACACAAAGTCCCTACTCACCAGAGTCTTGTAACTACTCTAAGGGCTAATTTGACCTTCTTCGACCGGTACCTTTAGAAACACACTATTGTAGAAACAGTTTTCATAGTGAAAACACATGTAAATATTTATCATTCATTGCTTCTTCAGAAAATTTCAAGATTGATTCAAGAGACTTCCTAAATACACTGGCTAAAGTTGGAAGACCCCAGGGAAGCTTTGCAGGAACAGTGAGTGGAAATACTATTTGAAGTGTGAGGCTCAGGATACCGCCTTTCTCCAACTTGAGATAAAACCACAGGAGGTATCTGAGGAGAGAGCGGGCAGGAAAAGTAAAGACATAATTGAATCATTAGGATTTGTTATAATTATCAGGGGAACAGAAAGGAGAGATGGGAGTAAGGGTCAGGGAGAGGAATGAAATATCTACAAAGGACAGCAGCTCTTCTGTAAACCCCACATGTGAGCCAGGGAGAAAGCAGATAGACCCTGTCGTGCCCCAGAGGGTAGAGGTAGGACAAACAGAACCAACTCTGGTGTTTCATTTGAACAATTACCAAAGAACAGTGCTTTCAGAGGCACTGTCTTCAAAAGTGATGAGCCTCCCATTACTGGGGTTGGTAAACTGAGGCTAGATGAAGCCTGGCAGCCATATTGCCAAAGAGACTCCCACTCTGGATGAGAAGGTAAATAGCACAATCTACTCTTTCAGTAGTAGAAATACTAGCAGAAGTGCCTAAAGAGTTACACCAACTCATTTTACATATGAAATAACCTCTCCCAATATGGAATTTTTATAGTTTGAATAAAGAGCTAGCTTTTTATTTATCATCACAAACCAGTGACTCCCTCCAAGGGCTCTGCCATTAGAACGTTTTTACCCAAAGGGAGCACAGACCCGAGAAGTCATTCATTACTATATCATCTCTTCTATAGAACAAATATTCTTAGAATTCCTTTCATCACAAGAGACCTTCTTAGAACTAATACTTTAGTTATGAGCATGGTAACTAGAGACAGTCAGGGACCTGACTAAGAAATGTTATTTTGTCACCATTTGCTCTCCTCATTATTCTTCTCTTCATATTTAAACTCTTCACCAAATTAGAAGACATTCTGTAACAGAGTTAGTTACTACAGGGTTGCATCTGACAGTCATAATGAATAAAAAAGAGAAGATTTTCAAAGGCCTACTATGTCCCAAAGAGCTCAGCATGGCTTAAGTGATAATTAGATGAAAAGTAAAGGCAATATATAGTCCCTACATTGTAGAATGAGGCATGATATGTCAGTATATAAGATACAGAAAAATGGATCAAAAAAACATTCAACCTTCTCATTATTTTGTGTGGCTTCCCCTTTTACAAATACTCTGACTCTATTGTCTCATAACATTCTCAGAACAAAGCTAGAAGTTGTCAAAGAAAGTACTGTTATCCCTGTTTTAAGTGAGACTTTGAGAGGCTGGTGAGCCCAAGACCGCAGAACTACTAAGACTTCAAACCCGAAGCCTGCGACCCTTCCTGATGACCTTCAGTAAGGAGCCAGATCTGCATTTTAAAAAACATACAGGGATGTGTACATCTGAACAATTATCAAATCTCCTTCCCAGTGGTCACAGCTGGGTACTGAGACAGAGAGAACTACTTGTGCTGAATGAACAAAATTATGTATGTAGTAGCCAATAGCTCTTCCAAATCTATAGGATGGTCTTGGCATTTTTTCAGAGGTTGCAAATCTTTGTATACAAGAGGGAATAACCATATTTGTAGCTGAGCAACCTGGGGCTAAATACACCACTGTTCAATGTAGTTTTATAATTGGTAAGAAACTAAATGTAGGCGTTACCGTGTTCTTATTTTCCTGTTCTATTTCTTTTCAACCACAGACTAAAAACACAAAATTGAATAAATACTGCAGCTGTTTCATTACCTTCCTCTCCACCTAGATTTTTCTACTAATTTCTGAGTTCAACATGTACAACATGCAAATCACGTTGTAGATTCCCTCGGAATCTACGAGTCTTCCATATTTTTTGTGAATAGACCCTTCCAAATTCTTGATGCTTTCTTCCCTACAATTCCCTCTCCCCATTCCCATGCTTTCTTGCCCCAAGCCACCCATTCTAATGTGTTAAATATATTTTACATATGTGTCTATCCTTGAAATATGTTTTCATTCATGTAGTCAACAAAATGTTATTAAGCCCCCCTTTTATCTGCCAGGTACCATTCTATAAGCTTGTACAGCTGTCCATTTTTGCTCAATAACAAACTACCCCAAAACTTGGTGGCTTAAAAAATGGCCGTTTATCAAGCTCATAATTATGTAAACCGGCATTTTAAGCCAGGCTCAGCTAAGCAGTTCTCTCCTAATCGTAGATGATTTCTGCTGGGCTCTCCCATGCTCTTCCAGGTCATCTGGGGACTGGCTCTATCACATCACTACAGCTTCAGCAGCTCCCTGGAGGTCTCTCATCATCTAGGCTAGCCTGGGCTTCTCCACATAGACATCTCAGGGTCCAAAGAACAGCCAGAGAGAGTAAGCCCTACAGCACAAATATTTGCAAATCTCTCACTGAATCACATTTCTTATTTTTCCACCAGCCACAGCAAGTCACATGGTCAAGTCCAGAATCAGTGTGAAAGGGGACAACCGAAGCCCACGGGTACAGGGAGGTATGATTCATTTGGCCTCTATGACTGCAAAACATCTATTATACCGGAGATTCAAAAGTGAACAAACAGACAATGTCCCTGCCCTCTAGAACATTCTTTTCTCACATCTTCCATCAGGATTGTATTTGTCAGCTTCCTAGGGCAGCCAAGTAGAGAGGTCTAAGCCAATATTCCTTTGGTTTTAATGTATCTGATAAGGGATAAGAACAAACATTTCTTTATACACTTAAATAGCCACATATTTTCCCTTCCTTGAATTGCCTATTTGTGTGTCTTGCCTATTTTCTATTGGATTTCCTGTGTTTTTCCTACTGATTCTAGGAACCCACTGTATATTAGGTAACAAACTCATATATTCGGAGATGAAGGAAGCTGTGTCATGGTCAAGTCTCCATAGCTTGTATATTATTTTACTGTGAATCTATCATACAGAGAGACATATGTATAAAGCATATATGTAAAATTTAAAGAATAGTTATAAAGACCCTTGTACCACTGTCCCAGTGAACTCACCATTTATTATTCCTCTCTGATTTGAGATGCTGTTTTTAGTACACACAATTATCATTGTATACTTGGATCTATTTCTGGGCTTTTATTTTGTTTCTTTTCCACTTTTGAGTGCTTTTATCAAGAATAACTGTTGAATTTTGTCAAATGCCTTTCGGCATAGCTGACAATGCTCATAGGATTTTCTTCTCATGTTGAACCACATTTTGTGGTTCCATTCCTGGAATAAATTCCATTTAATCTTGTTGTCTCATTATTTTAATGTGCTGGGGATCGCTCCTTGCTGACATTTAACTTAGGGTTTACCTCAGTACTGGCAAATAAAATTGATTCAAAGTTTTTGTTTTCTGCATTATTTGCCAGAACTCGTTATACTGGTTACAAACTGCTGGAGCAGTTTAAATAGCTTTGAAATTATCTGCATTTTAAAGATGAGGTAGACTTTGGATGTTTTTCCAAAGCAGAACTCCTCTATTCTATATCCTTCAGGAAAATCAGTCTGTTTAGTGTATCAGGTTTTTTCTGGACTTATGATAAATAAGTTACATTTTCCAGGAAATTTGTCATTTTTATTATACTTTCCAATTTGTTTGCAAAGACTTGAACAAAGTAGTCCCTTGCTTTTTAATTTCCTTTGTTTTCTTGGTTATTTGCCCTTTAGCCTTTTCTCATTGTTCATATTCACACATTGTTCACAGTTGCACCTTTTTTCTTGGCTCGGTTAGCCTTCTGCTTACCTAATTTATTGTTGATTTCAAAGAATAATCTTTTGCCTTTATTTATTAGTTTTACCATTTTCCTATTTTCTAACTTATTGATTTATTCTTATATCTCTATTAATTATTCTGTGCACTATCTTTTCATTTATTTTGTTGTCCTTTTTATACTTCTTGAGTTGAATGCTTAATTCTAATTTTGTTTCATTCCTTTATACAGGCCCTTAGGTTGTATCTCCTGCAAACACTGCTCAGCGGTGCCCCATAGCTGCTGTTACACAAACGCTTCCTTCTCATTAGTTTCTGGAGGGTCTGCAATTTTGATTTATAGCTTGTCTTTGAACCAAGAGTTGTTTAGAAAAGGATATTTTATTCCCTAAGAGATAAGACTTTCATTTTTGGAGATTTTTAAAATTAATGTCTAGCTGTTCTAGTTTAGCAAGGAATGTTTTTGCATAATTTTTACTTTTTTAGTTTATTATGGTTATCTTTATCTTCGTCAATTTTTTGACACTGGTTCATGAGTATTTGAAAAGAAAGAATGTTCTACATTTGCACGGTATAGAACTTTACACAAATGTACATACAGATATAAAACATAAGAATATTAATGTTGATATTACTATGCATGTATTAATTAGGTCCACTTAATATCTTATTAAAGTTTCCTATGTTCTTACTTATTTGCTGATTTTTATTTTCAAATATTTTTACAATCCTTTATAGGAGAAGTTCTAGTAATTGTGCTAATGGTGGAGGCTAACATTGCTTTTAGGATTTGAAAACAACATTTATTGGTCATAACATTTATATCTTAAATGTAGGTTTCTTTTTTTCTTTTTTCTCCCAGTTACTGAGCTATAACAGACATGTAACATTGTTTTAGGTTTAAGGTATACAATGTGTTGATTTGATACACTTATGTACTGCAAAATGATTACCACTAAAACATTAGCTAACATCTCCTACCTGTCACATAATTACCATTTCTTTTTTGTGGCAAGAACATTTAAGATTTACTCTCCTGGCAACTTTCAAGTATATAATCAGTATTATTAACTATAATCACCATGCTATACATTACATCCCTAGGACTTGTTAATCTTATAACTGGAGGTTTATACCTTTGGACAAATATCCCCCCATTTCCCTCACTACCACCCTCCCCACCGCTGGCTCCAGGCAACCACCATTCTACTCTCTGTTTCTCTGAGTTCAGCTTTTTTAGATTCCCTATATAAGTGATATCACACAGTATTCGTCTTTTTCTGAATTATTTCACTTAGTATAACGTTCTCTGAGCACTTTTTCATGTACCTGTTGGCCATTTAAATGCTTTTTTTGGCAAGAATGTCTATTCAGTTCTTCTTACTATTTTTTAATTGCACTGTTTGTTTGTTTGTTTGTTTCCTATTGAGTTGTATGAGTTCCTTTTGTATTTTGGATATTAACTCCTTATCAGACATATAGTTGCAAATACTTTCTTCCATTCTATAGGTTACCTTTTCATCTTGGTGATTATTTCCTTTTCTGTGAAGGAGCTTTTTAGTTGACCTAGTCCCACTTATTTATATTTGCTTTTGTTGCTTGAGCTTTTGGTGTCATATCCAAGAAATTGCTGGCAAGACCAATGTCAAGGAGCTCTTCCTCTGTGTTTCTTTTAGGAGTTTTGTAGTTTCATATATTCTGTTTAAGTCTTTAATCAATTTCAGATTAATTTTTTTGAGTGGTGTAAGATAGGGGTCCAATTTCACTCTTCTGCTTGTGGTTAGGTGGAGGCTAACATTTATTGAATGCCTGCTATATGTCAGATAACGTTAAGTTCTTTAGCTAGATTATCTCATTATCCTGCTAGTTCTATTCTTGTTCAAGCCCTCATCTTTCACCTAACCTACCACGGTGCCCTAAATTTGTCTCCCAATCTGTCTATGTCCCACTCAAACTCCTACTCCACAAAGCACAGCATTTAAATGGTCATCTGGTTGTGCTCTGAAAACTTCAAGCTGTGGTTCTCAGGTTATGCTCCTGCAATTCAATTCTCTGAGGGTAGGGTCCAGGAAACTGCACTTTTAAGAAATACCTTGGAATGTCATGACACAGACCAAAGTTTAGAAACACTTGTCTATAGGAAAAAACATAACATCTTTTAGGTACAGCACAGTATTCCATTTTTTAAGGAAAAATATATACTTATAATTACTTATGTAAAAAAACCCTAAAAAAAAAAATTACTTATGTAATTGCTGGGTAATAAGTTAATATTACTTGGGAAATATATAATACAAAATACACAAAGTGTATTTTGAAAATTCTTGCGTTACCATCCCCCAACCTCATTCCTCTCCCCAGAGATAACTAATGTTTGGTGGGCACTGATTCAGTCCTCTTTTTGCTTACTTAGATCTATATATATATATATATATACACATACTACATATATATATGTCTATACATATATATAATACACACACATATTTATATACACATATACATGCTCTCTCTATATATATAGTGTATATGTATAGTATAGTATGTGTATGGTATATATGCATACAGTATATGTATAATATATCTATAGTATATATACTATATATAGTATATATGTATAGTATATATATACATATATAGTATATGTATAGTGTATGTGTGTGTATAATATACATAGTGTATGTACAGTGTGTATATTTATATATATATACACACATAGCGTATATGTATAATAACAGAGGTCTACTTTGTTCTGTTTAACAGCTGTATGGTGTTACATGTGTGGATTTACCATAATTTATTTACTGACTCTTCAGTTGGCAGATATTTAGGTTGTTTCCAACATTTCACTCATTACAAACAGTGCTACAGTAAATACTCTTGTGCATGTGCCCCAGTATTTATTTACAGTAGATTCATAGAAATTCAACGACTCAGCTAAAGCATATGTGCATTGTATCAGTTAGGACTCTGAGCTGCAAGTGCAAGAAGACTCCATCTAGGCCAGTAGACATAAAGAGGGAAATTACAGGCTGGTTTCATTCAAACTCCAGGGGAGGAGCTTGCTTTAGGAAAGAGTTGATCCAGGGGATCCCATTTCTTCCCATCTATCTTCTGCCTTCCCTAATATTTACTTCCTCCTAAGGATAATTTATCTCATTAATCCCAGTTAGCTGCCAGTACAGGGCATCATGTTTCTTCCATCTACTTTCACCAAGGATGGAGAAAGGGCTTTGGTCCTAAATTCTAAGCAAAAGTCTTGAGATTCTCCCTGATTTGGTTAGTTTAAGCCATATGTCCACTTCCACACCATCAATCATCATGCCCAGAGAGACAGAATGTCCTATGGACATTCAGAGCTAGCTAGTCATACATCACTCCTCTGACATTGTAGGTAGACCCAGCTTCTTTGGAAGTGCTTTGATTCCAAACAGAAAGCACCAGGGTGAATTATATATTTGGACAGATCAATGCCAAATTGCCTCCCAAAAATTTGCATTACCACCAATCATGTATGTAAGTTGCTGTTTCTCAATATCCCCACCAAAATTTTCTATTTATATTTTACTCATTTTTATCTAATATAGTATTGGTAAGCATTTTTACATGTGTTTATTGGCCTGTTCTATTTCTCCTATAAATTGCCTATTTATAACCTCTAACCATATTTCTATTTTTGAATGATTTATAGAAGTTCTGTATAAAATCTACACAATAATCAGTCATCCATTAAATATGCTGCAAATAGTTTTCTCTGTATGTTACTCATCTCTTAACCTTATCATGCCTTTCATTGTGCAGGGATAATTTTTAATTTTTATGAGGTTATATCTGTCAATCGTTTTCTTTTATGGCTTCTGGTATTTATGTCTTGTTTTAAGAGGCCTTTTCCACCTCCAATTTTATTTTAAAAAATTGTTCCTGTATGGTCTCTCTCCATATACACTTATAATTTCTTTTGTATTCAGCTGCTTAACTCACCTGAAGTTTATTTTTATGGATGGTTAAGATAATAGCCTATTTTTCCTTTTTTCTGAATCAGTAACTAATTTTTCATATACTATTTATCACATAGGTTATACATTCCCCTATAGATTTAAAATACCACTTTTATTCCAAACTAAATTTCTACAGATGATGCACAAATCTGTTCTGGTCTCCCTATTGCACCAATTTGCACCCGAGTCTATGACACCATTTTAAATCATGTCGTTAACATATGTTTTTATCACTGCTTGGCAATGTCTATAGGACATGCCAGGACCTAATTCTTTAGCATGATATATAAGAATCTCTAAGACGTGAACTTCATTTATGTCTCCAGCCTCCTCACCCATCATCTAGCCTCTCATCTTTTAGAGTTTGGTAAAACCAAATATAGACGATTCCAAATAGACATGATTTTGGAGCACACTTTTTCTCTATTATTTCCTCTTGGATAACCAGCCTCCCCTCCTTCCTTACTCAGTGACTCTTATTCATCCTCTAGAACTCAGCTCAGTCAAAATTACTTACTAACCTTTCTGAACCCCCACTTTCCCTGTTCTCCAGTTCTGTCATCTACTTCTATTAGACAGAAATAATTCTTCATACATGTGTCCTTCCTGCCAGCTTTCCTACGACAGAGCTAACATTTATTGTTCTTTATACCTCCAGCACCTGGCATAGTCCTTGACATAAGAAACGCTCAAAAAATAATTGTTGAATTGAGCTATGTTCTTTCCCTCATTTTATTATGATTTATATTCTCTAAAGTTTATAACTCCATCGGTAGAATAAATCAGTCTTTTTGGAAACTAAATTTGCAAGACAAACTGTAAGAGAAATTTATTCTTAGAAATTCATGTTAGCTCCATCCACCAAAAAGTACCTTATGATTGAGGAAATTTCCTTTTTTCCTAGCACATGCTACAGAAATATGTTATAAACACAGCCCTAGCTCAAGTATCTGATAACTGAAAACAAGTATTTCATTAAATCCAAATCACAATTATAGTAATTCATTCTGCTTTTGGTTAAATTGCATTTTATTCTTCTTCCTACATAATTCTCTTGAAGTTGAAATCCACTGCCTAGAAATTTTGAGAAATTTTAAAATTCAAATCAATGATTATTTCCTCAGTTTCATAAATATATATATATACACACACACACACACACACATATATACACATACACATATACATACATACATACATATATACACACATGTTGGAACCATATCAGGAGCTTGTCTGTTGAAGAACCCCATGAAAATAATAAAAGGACTAATGACTTATCAGTACTAGACTAAAAGTATGTACAGGGTTTGGAGCAGCATAAAGAATTCTTACATTTCTTTTATTACTAGATCAGGAAAGTAGACTGTAAACACAGTACTCTAAAAAACAGTTCCTATCTTCTTGAACAAAAAGCCCTTATGACATCCAGTATTCTCTTGTTGAAAATACGTATTTTACAAGTGTTATCACTAAAGCTTGAACTGATCTACATTGGTTCTAGGATTCAGGCATGTGTGAGGACAGATTGGACAAACCCAGCAAAACTACCTTCATAGAAGAGAACCAGGAACCTCCTGAGAAGGAAATTCTAAGCAAAAAGGACAGAGGAGCAGAAGTCTAATTCATCCAAGGACCAGAGGAGAAAGTGAGAGAGAAAGGGTGACTTTGAGCACATCAGAGGTTCTGCAAATCACATCACTCCACCCCCTCGCTTCCACCTGTGCAGACTCGTCATCACCTGTGTGAATCACTCTCCATCCTGATTCATTTCTAGTGGACAGTCATCTCAGAACAAGTGTCATGTTCCTTGCTATCCCTTTGTCATCTCCCACTCCAAGAGGAAGACTTTTCCAATAGCTCCTGTTCTTTGATCCTGATCAGTTGTGTGGCCTTGAATGAGATGTTTAAACCATTCTGTACCTCAAGTTTCCTCATAGGCAGTAAAAGGTTAATGATACGACTTACCTCTCAAGATTAGAAGACTAATCCAGGGATGCCTGGGTGGCTCATTTCATTAAGCAGCTGACTCTTGATCTCGCCTCAGGTCTTGATCTCAGGGTTGTGAGTTCAAGCCCCATGTTGGGCTCTACACTAAATAAAAAGATTAACCCAAAATAAATTTTAAGAGAAAAAGTAATCAAAAAGACTAAAAGATTAATCAAGGATTAGAAGAGTTAATACAAAAAGAGTAATTAAAACAGTTTGATACATAAAGCACTGAAAACAGAGCTTAACACATAGTAAGCTCTCAGCAAATAACAACTATTATTATTCCTTCTCGTCCCCCCCACCTTACCCTTCTTCCTCCTCTCAGTAAATATGTCTCCCGCTCTATACTCTCTCTTTTTCTATTCTTCACTTCTACTCCTTTCTCTTTTCCGATTCTTCACTCCACACAGTAAAATGGAGGGGAGGGGAGAGGAGGAGAGCTGCCAAGGAGTATTTGAGCATTTTTCATATACTATATGAATTCATATCCACATATTTCTTATATAAATTTCATAAAAGTCTCATCAACTAAGTATTATCACTAATATTTTTTTTCATTTTACTGATGAAAAAATGAGGCACAAAAAGGTAATTACGTTGTGGCATGTTTGGCCTCTGAAGTTTCCATGTTTAGCAAATGTAAATTTTTTGGCTATTTTTTCTCTCTCTTTTTAATTGAGATATAATTAATAAGTACCGTTATATTGGTTTCAGGTGTTTTTTTGCTGTTTTATTTTTCACTGAAGTATAATTGACACACAACATTATATTAGCTTTAGGTGTATAGCATAATGATTCAATATTTGTATGTATTGTGCAACAATCACCACAATAAGTCTGATTAACACCAACCACCATACATAGTTACAAAGTTTTGTCTTGTAAAGAGAACTTTAAGATCTATTCTCTTAGCAACTTTCAAGTATGCACTACAGTATTATCAGCCATAGTCACCAAGCTGTACATTATATCCCCATGACTTATTTATTTTATAACCGGTTTATACCTTTCTGATCACCTTAGCAATGTATTTTTAAAGTTTTTTGTCTAGCATTTTAGGTGTTTTATGATAAGGATGATTTTTCAGAGTATCTTGTCATATTGCTACATAGGAATTTATGGTCAGAGTTTAAAGGCTAAATTGCAGAAGTGGGATTGATTGCTCTCTTCTTTATTAATTATTAACGTTTTCCTCTCTAAGAGGTCTTTCCCAGTCATGAGAAACACACTGTAATATCTCCTCTCTTAAAATAAATTCTATTGACCCCTATAGTGAATGCTATTGGCATCTCTCCTCAATCCCCCCTCCCCGTTTTTTGTTTTTTACCAAGTTGATGGACCCATCTCCAGCTGCAATGCTGGCTGCTAAGAGTTCACAGATGCCCCTGTCTCTGTTGCCTTGTCCTTGGTCAAAGGGGATCTGCCTGGCCCAAAAGGTTACACACCTCCAACTGGGAACAGCTCACCACTCATGACTGCAGGACATGGGAGTACAGAAGTCCAGCCCTTTGCAACAAGGTAGGACCAACTTTGTGGTGCAATTCACACTCCGGGATGAAGCAGACTCCAGCTGAACATTCATCCTTGATTTGTTCCTTCCCCTTCCCTCTCCTGCTTCCTTCACTCCTCCTGTCGGATTTGGCTAGCACACCCTGGGACCGTGAACGAAAAGACTACTCCAGACACCTCTGCGCCAGACTGCCTCCACCTTTATTGTGAATGTTATCAATACTGCAATGGAAAAAGAAAAACAAGAAGGAATGTGAAGCTGTAATAATCAAGATAGTGGCACAGGGAGTATCATGTGACTAGAACAACCTGTGCTCGTGAGGGGAACGCAGACATGGAGTGTGTGGAGTGTGTGACCTCCAAAGATCAATGTTTCTCCTAAGTCAAGCATTCACTCCCTGGGTGAGTACGTTGAGCCACAATGAGGATCCAGCTGTTTTCAGCCCAGAAACACTAAAGGAGGCCCAGTTTTCTGGACACTCCTGTGCTTTTCAACTAGTCTTGTCCACACAGGCTTCTGTTTATTAAATCCCCGCTAGCCAGGCATTATGACTTCCCACACCTGCAACCCAAAGCATTCCCTCTGTAAACCACATGCACCTACGTCTCCATCTCAAGCTCTCCTAAGAATCTCAACCTAACATTTTCTCTAGCTACTACACGATCTTTCCGTTACAACGAAATTCCTGAAATCGTCATTTAAATTGCTGCCTCAGCCTCCTTATCTTTTGTTCTCTCTTGAACCTACTCCAATAAAATGTTCATACCCGCTCTTTTACCAGAATAGCTCTTGGTTACAAATGATGTCCACATTCCTAACCCTAATGGCAGTGTTCATCACCCATTTTGCTCATACAATTAGCTATATTTGACATAACTGATGATTCCCTCCATAGAACACTGTCTCCTTCTTGCTTCCACACCCCCATTGCCTCTGTTCTGTGTCCTCACTCCTCCCTTACCTCCTGTGCTACTTACTTACTTCCTCCGCTCTCTGGTCTCCAAATCTTGGACCTTTCTCAGGGCTTAGTCCTTGAACTTCCTCTACTTCTTCGTCCATATCCACTGTCTGAGTGGCATCATCTCGTATCCAACTAACTGACACTCCCAAATTTGTACCTCTAACCCTGACTTCTCTTCAAATCCCAAAATCATATATCCAACTGCATATCCCACATCTGCATTTGGATGTACATGGGTATCTCCAATTTAAGATGTCCAAGGTCAGACCTACAAATCACAACCCATTTCCAGCCCAAATACATTTCTCTCATACCTACTTCTTTCTCATACCCCCACCTTCCTCATTTCAGTAAATGTCAATACTACCTTTCCAGTTGCTCAGGCCATAAACCTGAAAGTTGTTTTTTATCTCTCTCTTTCTGTTACACTTTACAGGTAGAATCTGTTGAGGTATCCAATCAAATCTGCCTCCAAAGTGAATCACAAAGAATCCTTCTTCAATGTCCACTGCTATTACCCTAGTCCGCAGCACCATCACTTTAGCCGTAATTATTGAAATCGCATCCTAACTGTTTTCTTGCCTCCACCCTTATACCTGATGCCCTATTGTCCACAGAGTACCCAGCGTGATCTTATTAAAATTCAGAATACATCATTTCTATACACAAGTTCTTCCAGTAGCATAGTGTGGTGGCTGGAAGCATGGACTCTAAGCAGCTTTGGGTCAAATTCCAGACCTCTCGCTGTACTCGGCCTCAGACTTCTTTTTTTAAGTTTTTTTTTTAATTTTTTTTTTAAGATTTTATTTATTTATTTGACAGACAGAGATCACAAAGAAGAAGGCAGAGAGAGAGGAGGAAGCAGGCTCCCCGCTGAGCAGAGAGCCCGATGCAGGGCTCGATCCCAGGACCCTGGGATCATGACCTGAGCCAAAGGGAGATGCTTTAACCCACTGAGCCACCCAGGCACCCCTAAGTTTTTTTTTTTTAAAGATTTTATTTATTTATTTGACAGACAGAAATCACAAGTAGGCAGAGAGGCAGGCAGAGAGAGAGAAGAGGAAGCAGGCTCCCCGCTGAGCAGAGAGCCCGATGCAGGGCTCGATCCCAGGACCCTGGGATCATGACCTGAGCTGAAGGCAGAGGCTTTAACCCACTGAGCCACCCAGGGGCCCCATGGGCCTCAGGCTTCTTATCTATAAAATGGGAGAAAATAAAATACCTACCTCTTAGGTTTGTTATGACAATTAGATGAGTTTCTATTGACAACAGAGCCTGATGTCATAGGACTGTTTAATAAATAAAACAGTGGCCCATCCTGCTCAGAGCAAAAGTCTAAGCCCTCTCTTCTCTTACCCCTCATTCACTCCATCCCAGCCAACATGGCCCTTTGGTTTTGGAAGGCAGAGCTGAAGGAGGAACATACCAAGCCTGCCCATACCTCTGCTGTCACACCAAATATACGCATGGCTCCTTCCCTCAGTTCCTTTCAGGGTTCTCCTCAAAACCCACCTTATCAATGAAGTTTTTACTGGACATAAAATAGCCGACTGTTCTCTGACACTCCTTCTCCATCTAGCCCTGCTTTATTTTTCTCCATATTGCTCATTACTTTCTAATACAGTATGAGTTCTCCTGTCTTTTTTTCATGCCCTCTGCCCCACTGCAGCATATGCTCTTTAATGGGAGAGATATTTTGGTCTATTTTATTCACAACTTTATTCCAAATAGCCTCTGCCTAGAAGAGTACCTGGTATATAACAGCATTTATTACTTACTGAATAAATGCACCAGTGAATGAATAGGAAGGCAATACGGAAGTTGTTAAAATGTTTTACTTGGGTATGAATGAGATACGAATTAGGAAAGTAGCAGTGGGAACTGAAGGGGAAAAGTGGCATAATCAAAGAGACACAGCAAACAGGGTCAAAAATGAGAGAGAAGGAATTCAGGGAAATTATTTTGTGATGCTAGCCAAAGTAGAAAGGCAGAATAAAATGGTAGTGCTCAAAAGCAGAATGGAAAACACAAAAGGAGAAGTCCATTTGAGGGAAAATACAACGAACCTAAGTTACAAGAAGCAGACAAACATCTGTGGCCAGCAGGTGGTTGGAATTCCAGCTTTGTTAACAAGAGAGATCAGCTCTGTAACTGGGCTGGAAAGTCACCAGGATACACTGTCATTCAAAACCCAATGATTGAATTCAGTTTCCCAAGGGAAAATAGTGTGATCAAGAAAACGGGAAGATGACACTTGGAGAACATCTATATATGTGCAGATGAAAGAGAAGCTAGTGGAGGAGATGGTAGGAAGGAAATATGAACAAGAATGTTTTTAAAAGAACGGTAATGTATGAAAACCTAAGATTGATGTAAAAAATACAATTTCTAATGTAATATTCGGTAGCTGCTAAAATGATAAATTGTATCAACTAGAATTTTTTTCAATTCCACCAAAAATCACAATAGTAGAAGTTGCAGAATGCAGGATTTTCACACCTTCTAAAAAGTCTGAGCAGATGGGGTGCTGTTGCAGATCCGTCTAGAAACAGGGAGCTCTCCTGAGCTCCTCTCCTATCTTCCAGGTCAGATCAGCCTCTCACGCATTTTCTAAGACCCTCAGTATGTTCGGTGCAGAATTATGCTTTCATTATCACACTACCTTAGCCTTGGCTCTCAAGACTCTCTTCTCCAATAATGTTCTTACTGATTCTACAAGGTCCCATTTCATCAACACTTTCTTTGTTCCAGAAATGTAATTATGTGGTGGTCACTACTTTCCACAGTCTTAGCTGAATCCTTTTGTCCTCTGTGTGCTATTAGCAGCATCTTCAAGATAAAATACTTCTTTCTGCCTCCTCCACCTTTTGGCATAAGAGATTATCCTCTCGCTCTAAGATCTCCAACAGTAAGTAAGTCATGATGTCTAACTACTCACATATTTTGTACCTAACAAGCTATCTTAAACAGTGATGGAAATGGTAATTATTTACTCTGGGAGTCCTGTCAAGGTCATTGTAAAATCATTACCACGCTGTTAAATTGAACTAGGAGGTTCCTCTCTTTTCCTCTATTGATCTTATGGGTGAATTACCCCAAAAAAACTTTCCAATGTGCTATTGGCTAATTCATTGTCAGTACGATATATATTAAGTGGAATGGGAACAGCATACATCTTACTTGTAATATGTTTTAGATGCACAAATTTGAAATTTATAGCAATGTTCTCAAGCAATGCAATATAGATGAAAAAATACAATTTCTAATGTAATATTCAGTGTTCATAAATATGCCAGCTTGGAAATTACAACAAGCAATGTACAGAGTAAGAAAATCAATAGACTCTGGGCACTAATACTATTTCTCAGGACAAGGGTTTATCTTGTGTGGCAATAAATGCACCTCTGTTCTAACAAGGAAAGTTGTATTATGATGAAAAAATGACAATACCATATACAATCACTATGTTTTCATTCCCCAGGTGTCAAGTGTACAGGTGGGGCAGGTCTTTATAGCTGCTCATTCATGGACTGTCACATTGGGGTGGGGGTTGTTGAGGTAGATTGTCAGTATAGTAATGGAAGTAGGGTAGAGTCTGGGGACGTGAAGAGAATGGAGTCATGTTCCTGCCAATGCTGTACTCTCAATTAGTAGAACATGAAGCCTATCTAACATTTTTAAATTGACTCGTAAAAATTCCATATCCATGTGTTATATATTTATACATATACATATATATGTATATGTGTGTATATACATATATGTATATATACACACATATGTGATTTTTTGGCCAGAGAAGTATGGCTTCAGTCATTCATCCCACATACATTCATTGGGCATCTCCATATGCTAGATACCATGATAGATTCTGAGCTATTATCCGTGAACACTGGCATCACACAGCTTACAGTCTAGACAGACTGAGAAAATTCTGTCTACATGCAAAACATGATTAGGAGAATTGAAACTGGGGCATTTGTATATATACCTATTTATTCAACAAGCACTATCCAGTTCACATTTAGTGTGCATTTAAAAAGAGGAGCAGTGCAAAACAATATATACCTATAGTCCTTGTCCCACGATTTGCAACATATTAAAGAAATATTTGTTCAGGAGACCCGGGGGGGGCGGGGGGAGCCTGAAGAGCAGCCTATGTATAGTGTGTAGGGGCATGCTAGAGAGATGCGGAGTAACAGTAACCTTTCCTCCTAATTCTCCCTCTTGCTCCCTCTACTCTGTCCAGACCCTCATGCTGTTGTTCCTGACTTTGGCACCTCCTGCCTCAGGACATTTACTTCGACTATCTCCTCTACCATGAATACTTTTCTGCAGATAACTACAAGATCAGCTCCCTCATTTACTTCAAGTTTTTGATCAAATACCTTCTCAATGACACCAACTTTTTCAAACTACATAACGTAGCAATGCACTGGCCTCTGGTATTTCTGGTTCTCCTTACCCTACTCTACTTTCTCTTTTTCCCATAACCCTTGTCACTTTTTTAATACACTAGATCATTTACTCGCGTATTACGTTTACAGTGTATTGTTTGTGTTCCCCTATTAGAATATAAGCTCCACAAAGGCAAGGAACTTGTTTTTCCCCCGGTGAATGCAAAGGACCTAGAAGAGTGTCTTGACATAGTAGGTACTCAAAAAGTATTTGTTCAACGAATGACAGTGATCATACTAATATCAACTGAGTGCTGAATTTCTGTCACACAGTATACTAAGCACTTTAACTATATGACCTCTTTAAATCCTCATAATGCAGTTATCCCTTTTTTAACCTCAGAGTAGATACTAGTTGCAGTTTTTATTTACAGTTAACCAAAAGGAATTCATTGAACATTTATTGGAAAGTTCAAAGAATGTATGTGAATGCTGGAGAAACTGACCCATGAGACTGACACAAAGCATTATTGGGATTCTACCAGTGGAAAATCCACTAAGGACACCATCTTTGTTAGAGCCATCACAGGACCCTTTCAACCACACAGCTGGACTACGCTGCTCCTACACTCTCATCACCAAGATGCCAGTATCCTTCACTCCTCCCGATAGATCTGAATTTCCACTATGCCATTATTTCCTTTCAGCTTGAAGAACTGCCTCCAGCACTTTTTTAATGTATGGTTCTTTTTTTTTTTTTAAAGAATTTATTTATTTATTTGACAAACAGAGATTACAAGTAGGTAGAGAGGCAGGCAGAGAGAAAGGAGGAAACAAGCTCCCTGCTGAGCAGAGCCTGATGCGGGGCTCAATCCCAGGACCGTGGGATCATGACCTGAGCCGAAGGCAGAGGTTTTAACCCACTGAGCCACCCAGGCACCCCTTAATGTATGGTTCTGTGGTGACAAATTCTCTGTTTCAATTTATCTGAAAATGTCTTTCCCCTTCATTTTTGAAACATATTTCCACTGGATATAGAATTGTAAGTTTATAGTTACTTTCTTTCAACCCTGTAAAGATTCGTTTCCATTGCTGTCCGATTTCTATTGTTCCTGAAGAGAAGACAGCCATTACTGTTACCGTTTGTTATGTTCTCCTGTATGCAGAATATCTTTTTCTATCTCATTGTTTTCAGATTTTTTTCTTCTGTAAATTTCATTGCTGAACTTTCCTGGTATGTGGCTAAGTGGGTGTTTGGTTTTGTTTTGTTTTGTTTTTTTAACAAAGTTGGGAAAGTTGGGAAGTTATTTCTAACCCATTTTCTTTTTCCTTTCCCATTGTGCAGAGAAAGTTTGATAATTTTCCCCAGGTCATTGAAGTTCTGTTTTCAATATTTTTTCCTGTGTGCTTTGGTTTGAATAATTTCTATTGAATTGATTTCTGTTGGGTTTAACCAGTTGTTATTCCCAAGCAGCATTTTTTTTTTTTTTTTTAAATTTCAGGGATCATATTGGTCAGTCCTAGAATTTTCATTTGACTTTTTTTTTAGAGTTTCCAGATCTCTCCTGAAATTTCCCATCACTTTACCCATTGTAGATTCAAGAAAAATGCCAAATCTCTAGCAAGACTCAGAGACAAACACACATGCATGCACACACACACACACACAGATGGGGTGAATGGGGGAGAAGAGAAAGAACAAATTACCTATATGAGGAATAACAGCAGGGATTTTGCTACACTGTCCTGTAGACAGTAGGACAGTATTACAAGTAATACTATGTTAATAAATTTAACAACTTAAATGAAATGTATGAATTCTTTGAGAAACACAACTTTCCAAAATCAACCAAGCACAAATACAAAATCTGAATAGGTTGATTTTTTTTTTCAGATTTTTTTTATTTATTTGACAGACAGAGATCACAAGTAGGCAGAGAGGCAGGCAGAGAGAGAGGGGGAAGCAGGCTCCCCACTGAGCAGGAAGCCCGATGTGGGGTTCGATCCCAGGACCCTGAAATCATGACCCAAGCTGAAGGTAAAGGCTTTAACCCACTCAGCCACCCAGGCACCCCGGATATTTATTTTTTAAATTGAAGTTGCCTAATGAATTGTTGAACACTACATCAAAAACTAATGATGTACTATATGTTGGCTAACTGAACATAATAAAAAAAAAAAATTGAAGTTGTCATTTAAGCCTTCCCACAAAGAAAATTCAAGACCCATATGGCTTCAGTGGTTAATTCTCTTAACCACTTAAGAAAGAAATAATACTGAATTTAAGCCCACTCTTTCAGAAAATATAAGAGGAGTGAAGACTCGCAATTTATCTTAGGAGCTCAGGATGCTGATGTTAAACCTCACAAAATCCATATAAGGAAACCAACATCGTTCAAGAACATAAGCCACTTCGGAGAACAGTATGGAGATTCCTTAAGAAATTAAAAATAGAGCTTCCCTATGGCCCTGCAATTGCACTACTGGGTATTTACCCCAAATATACAGATATAGTGAAAAGAAGGGCCATCTGTACCCCAATGTTTATAGCAGCAATGGCCACAGTCGCCAAACTGTGGGAAGAACCAAGATGCCCTTCAAAGGACGAATGGATAAGGAAGATGTGGTCCGTATACACTATGGAGTATTATGCCTCCATCAGAAAGGATGAATACCCAACTTTTGTATCAACGTGGACGGGACTGGAGGAGATTATGCTGAGTGAAATAAGTCAAGCAGAGAGAGTCAAATATAGGGTTTCACTTACTTGTGGAGCATAAGGAATAACACAGAGGACATTGGGAGATGGAGAGAAGATGGTTGGGGGAAATCGGAGGGGTAGACAAACCATGAGAGACTGTGGACTCTAAGAAACAAACTGAGGGTTTCAGAGGGGAGGGGGTGAAGGGTTGGGTGAGCCTGGTGGTGGGTATTAAGGACAGCACATATTGCATGGAGCACTAGGTGTGGTGCATAAACAATGAGTTTTGAACACTGAAAATAAAATAAAAATTTTTAAAAAGGAAAAAAAATTTTAGAAAGTGTAAAAAAAAATTAAAACTTTTGTTCTTTTGAAATACACTACTAAGAAAATGAGAAGCAAACCACAGGCTTGCAAAACACATATGATTGGAGAAAGACTGGATCCTGAATACCTAAAGGAACTCCTATATGAAAAATCCACAGTGAACATCAGGCTCAATGGTGAAAAACTGAGAACTTTCCCCCTAAGATCAGGAACAAGACAAGAATGTCCACACTTAAAACTTTTATTCAACATAGTACTAGAAGTCCCAGAAATAGCAATCAGACAAGGGGGGGGGGAAGCCATTAAAATTGGAAAGAAAGAAGTAAAACCTTCACTATTTGCAGATGACAAGATACTATTATAGAAAACCCTAAAGACCAAAAAAAAAAAAAAAAAAAACCTACTAAAACTGATCAATGAATTTGGTAAAGTCACAGGATACAAAATCAATGTGCAGAAATCTGTTGTATTTCTCTGCACTCATAATGAGGTAGTGGAAAGAGAAATTAAGAAAACAACTCCATTTACAATTGCACCAAAAATAATAAAATGCCTAGGAATAAACTTAAGGAGGTGAAAGACCTGTACTGTATAAACCATAAAACACTGATCAAAGAAACTGAAGACAATACAAACAGATGGAAAGACATTCCAAGCTCATGGATTGGAAAAACAAATATTGTTAAAATGCCCATATTATCCAAGCAATCTACAGATTTAATGCAATCCCCACCAAAATAATAACGGAATTTTTCACAGAACTAGAACAAATAATCTTAAAATTTGTGTGGAACCACAAAAGATCCTGAATAGCCAAAACAATCTTGAAAAAGAAAAACATAGCTGGAGCTATCACAATTCCTGACTTCAAGTTATACTACAAAGGTGTAGTCATCAAAACAGTATGGTACTGGCACAAGAATAAACATGTGGCTCAGTAGAACATGACGGAAAGCCAGAAACAAACCCACAGTCATCCAGCCAATTAATCTTCAACGAAAGAGGAAAGAATATGCAATGGGAAAAGGCAGTCTCTTCAACAAATGGTGCTGAGAAAACTGGAAAGCTACATGCAAAAGAATGAAACTGCACCACTTTCTTAAACCACACACAAAAATGAACTCAAAATCGATTAAAGGCCTGAATGTAAGGCCTGAAACCATAAATATCCTAGAAGAGAACACAGAAGTAACTTCCCTGACATCAGCCATAGCAACATATTTTTAGCTATGTCTCCTGAGGCAAGTGTGGGGGCGGGGAGGAGAGAAGTAAAAATAAACTACTGGGACTACATGAAAATAAAAAGCTTCTGCACGTAGAAGTAAACAATCAACAAAATTAAAAGATAGCCTACAAAATGGGAGAAGATATTTGCAAATGACATATAGGAAAAGGGTTAGTATACAAAATAAATCAAGAACTTATACAAATTAACATCCTAAAAGCAAATAATCCACTTAAAAATGGGCAGAGAACATCAACACACATTTCTCCAAAGAAGACATCCAGATGGCCAACAGATAAATGAAAAGATACTCAACATCATTCATCATCAGGGAAATACAAATCAAAACTGTAATGAGATATCATCTCATACCTGTTAGCATGGCAAAAATTAAAAACACAAGAAACAATAAGTGTTGGCAAGGATGTGGAGAAAAAGAAACACTTGGTCACTGTTGGTAGAAATGCAGATTGGTGCAGCCACTGTGGAAAATGATACAGAGGAAGTTCCTCCAAAAGTTAGAGAGAGGACTACCCTATGATACCATATCATACTACTGGGTGTTTACCCGAAGAATACAAAAACATGAATTCATAAGGATATATACAGCCTTACGTTTATTGCAGCATTGTTTACAATAGCCAAATTATGGGAGCAGCCCAAGTGTGGGATATGGATGAATGGATAAAGAAGATGTGGTATATGCATGCATATACAATGGACTATTATTCAGCTATAAGAAAAAGAATGAAATCTTGCCATTTGCAACAACATGGATGAATTTAGGGGGTACAACGCTAAGTGAAATAAGCCAGTCAAAGAAAGACAAATATGATTTTAATCATATGTGGAATTTAAGAAACAAACAAATGAAGAAAAAGAGAGAGAGAGAGAAACAAATCAAGAAACGGACCCTTAGCTATAGAGAACAAACAGAGGGGGGTGGATGGGGGATGGGTGAAACAGGCGACGGCAATTAAAGAGTAGACTTATCATGAGCATGGGTGATGCATAGAATTGTTGAATCACTATATGCACACCTGAAACTAATATAACATTGTATGTTAACTACACTGGAATTAAAATTAATTTGTTAATTAAACAAGTGCTCTATAAATCAACAACAAAAGGACAAACAACCCAATAAACTAATGGGCAAAAGACTTAAACATTTTACAAAAGAATCTATAGAAATGCCTGATAAATACAAAAGTAGAGGCTCAACATAAGTGGTCATTTAGGGAAATAAATTGAAACCACTAGGACATAGTATTTTGCACAGACTCAAATGCTTCAAATTAGGAAAACTTACAATCCATGTGTTGGTGAAAATGTGCGGCTACTAAAATCCTCACTGTGCTGGTGGGAGTGTAAAATGGTGTAACTCCTTTGGAAAACACTTGGATAGTTTCTTATAAACTTCAATACATGCTTACTGTGTGATCTAGGAGTTCCACTTCCAGACACTCCACCTCCAAGAGAAATGAAAGTATGTGTTCACCAAAAAATGAATATTCATACATTTTTGTCTGCAGGAGTTTCATACTGGAAACAAGTCAGGTGTCCATCAGCAGGCGAGCAAATAAACCAGCAGAGCCGTAACAACGGAACACTAAAGTGAAAAGGATCAAACTGGCAGCACAGACGGACCCCTGACTCAGCAACCCACTCGTAGGGCCAGACCCAACGGTATACACCTGTTTATATGTGCGGCAAAATGCAGGACAGGAATGTTTATACCAACATTGCCACACACTGTAATCAACTCAACTGATCTTTAAGAACAGAAGGAATAAAATGGTGATCAATTCATTTAGTGAAAAAGCATCAGTTACGCACAGCAACAGGAATGAGTCCCATAGCATGGTGTTGAGGGAAAGGAGCCTCTGTATGATTTTATTTATATAAAATTCAGAAACAGGCAAAACTAATACGTGGTAATGGAAGTTGGATCTAGCTGGGAGGCAGCCCAGGAGAGGCTTCTGAGTGCTGTGACTGTCCTCTGTCTTGATCTGGGTAGTGATTCCACGTGTGTGTTTCTTTTCTTGTAAATCGTCAAGCTGTACCCCTAAGATTTTTGTACCTTATAGTATGTGTGATATATTCAACAACAACAACGAAAGTTAAATAAGAGGGGTGCCTGAGTGGCTCAGTCAGTTAAGCAATTGCCTTCGGCTCAAGTCATGATCTCAGGGTCCTGGGGTCGAGCCTCGCATCAGGCTCCCTGCCTAGCAGAGAGTCTGCTTCTCCAGCTGTCCTTCCCTATTCCTTGTGCTCTCTCTCTCTCTCTCTGTCTTTCTCAATCTCTCTCAAATAAATAAATAAATCATCTTTTTTTAAAAAGTAAAACTAGAAAAAAGGCAACTGCTATTTTCACCTTCCTATTTTAGCTCCACATAAAGCGTTATACGGAATATTAGGAAGAATACAAGGGTCCCTATCTCTAAAGACTTGGGATATAGTTAAACAGCCAAGGCTAACACAACTACATTAAATAAAAATTAATACAAGATATATTAGTTTCTTGCGATTGCTATAACAAATTACTATAAGTCTGATGGCTTTAAACAACAGAAACTTATTCTTTCACAATTCTAAAGGCCAGAATGCCAAAATCAAGGTGTTTGTAGGGTTACACTCCCTCCAGTTTCTAGGGGAGGGTCCCTCCTTGCCTCTTCTAGAGTAGCTCCCAGCATTCCTTGGCTTGTGGGAACATCTCTCCCATCCCTGCCCCTGCCCCCATCTTCAGGTGGCCTCCTTCCTTGTCTGTGTCTCTGTGAGCTTTCTCTTCTTTTCAGGACACCAGTCACTAGATGTAGGGCCACCCTAATCCAGACATCATCTTAACTAAAGACATCTGCAAACACGGATTATTTGTAAATTATAAATAAGTGCTGAATTGTTTGACCACTGGACTTCATAGAAAAATAGGGTCCTTGTGATCGGGAAAACTGAGAGGCAGTGTCCCTGGTCAGTGGGTTCTGGAGTACTGGATATGGAAACAGCACGACTGGGCTCTGGCGAAGGAAGGGGAGGGACATAGAGGCAGGCCTGACTGACGGGGAGAGTTCTGGCAGAGATGCGGAAGAAAATAAGATTGAATAAATAGAGTGAAGGCAAGTTATGAGAGTCCTTGAAAGGCTGGCAGATGAATTTCGACTTGATCCAATAGGAAATAAGAAATGACTGTAAATTCTGGAGCAGAGCAGTGACATGGTGAAAGCAGTGTTTCAGGAAGATTATGTTGGTGACAGTACGCTGGATGGATTGGAGCCGAGAGAGACTGAAGGCTGATGTACTTTGTCTTTCTGTTCTGGATGAATCTATGGTAGCAACAGATATGAAGTTTACTTTTTAAAAAAGAAGATGCACCACTAGAACTACTCTCCTAAATCTTAATAAACTTCCTAAGCTCATTCTGAAACAGAAAAGTAGCCACAGTAGCACTGCACTTGAAAATGCTAATTGCTCTCCAGTTTGACATTCCTATTCGGGAAAGAAAAGGCAAGAGCTCACCCCAGGTCCTTATTACTCAGAGTGCAGCATTGGAATTCCCTGGGCCACCATCAGAAATGCAGAACCTCAGGCTCTATCCCAGACTCACAGCCTCAGAATCTGCACTTTTACCAAGATCCCCAGGACATTCATATGCCTTTGAACTTCATATTAAAGCATGAGATGCACTGGCACGGTTAATTTCTGCTGACCGTCTATAGTTGGTGAAAATGTAGATATATAACTTTTGCAACCGTTACAGTGACTTGAAAAAAAAATCATGAGCCGTGTGCTTCCCATGACGAGGCTGTCACATCAGGCACTCGCCAGTCCCAGAGTGGAGGGGCTCCCTCACCCACTCCCCCGTCTCCTGGGGAATAGCTGTTACACGGATGAAATGGAGCATCTGGTTGCCTTGTGAAATGTGTCACTTAGCACGTGTAGCTGAAATTGAGACATCTGTTTGTTTCCCCACCATTTTGTGGACTCTTGCTCTGAAGTGACACTTTTTTTTTTTTATCATTTGAAATGTAGCTTCATCCTGCAGTGGCCTCATTGCCTTGCTGTGGAAGTATGAGAGAGGGAAGTACCAGATTGGTGCAGATAACAAAAATCAGCAGATAATCCACTTACCCAGAGCGCTGGCAGGACCACGCGCCTTGGGAACATGGTTCTAACCCAGCTGCGTGGTTATTTTCCCTGGCACACCATCCCCCAAGGGCAAGTGTCGGTGGTTGCCCCAGGACATTAACAAAGTGAAAAGTGTTGGTAACTGTCCCTTCTGTTCCTGTTGCTGGAAGAAACTGAGTTTGCAAGTCCACACGGAAACAGAGCTTCTCAAACTTTAACATATACACATAACACCTGAAGAGCTTCTGAAAGCACATTCTGAATCAACAGATTTAAAATAAGAACTGAGATCCTCCATCCCTTTTTTTCTTTTCTTACAGCATTACTGAGGTGTAATTGACGAGCAAAAATTGTATATATGTAAGGTATATGACTTGAGGTTTGACATGCTATATACATTAGAGGGGAAAATTACAATCAATTAATATATCCACCACCTCACACAGTTGCCATTTTTTCATGAATGTGTGTGCACACGTGTGTGTGTGTGTGTGTGTGTGTGTGTGTGCGTTGAGAACACTGAAGTTCTACCCTCTCACAAATTACAAGTATACAATACAGTACTGTTGTCTATAGTCACATTGCTGTACACCTGATCTCTGGAAATTATTCATCTTGCAGACCTGAAATTTTGTCATCTTTGACCAATACCTCCCTGTATGTCCCTGCAGTTCTAGAGGCTTGCAGATGACCCTAGTGCCGGTGGTCTGAGGACCACACCTCAAGTAGCAAGGCTACGTGTTTGGCAAAGTTCCGTCAGGCAAATAGAGAAAGCAAAAGCAAAATGGAATCAGCAATATCTGTTGGGGGGGGGGGGGGAATAAAAGCAGAGATAAGAACAGGAATGAAATGAAAGCATAGAAATGGAAGTTAAAAAAAGAAAGCTGATAAAAAGAAGAATTTATAAAGATAAAAATGTCAAAAGATTTTTAAATATATTAGAACTGGGTTAGTCTAGTGACCCAGAATCTGGTTAGCGATACTTCTACTAGAGACATCCACAGCTAGCTATTCTTGAGAGGGATTTTCAAATCCCTGGGCCAGCAGGATGGTAGGGGAAAAATATTGACTCTGGCAGGCAAGATCTTCCTCACTGATCCTGGACATCTGGTCACTAAATCTTTCAGAAGGACAGATTAGAGATGGTGAACTGAAAACCCCTCCAGCAGAGGCACCAATGGTGACTTTTAAATGAGAATATGGAAGCTAGCCAATCTCTTGCCCTCCGATCTGCAAAACCACATTATGTATTCAATCTTGCAACTAGAAACAAGAGAAGAAATTTTACCAGACCCCATTTGTTAAGACCCTGAAGTCTTACAAGGGCAACAAAAGAGTGAAATAAAGACTGATTCACTCACTCAGACAGAGCATCATGACTCGACTAGCTCAAGCGACTTCCTGTGAGGGGACTTCTATCTGGTAACGGAGATTCTCTACAAGCTTAACACAGAAGACAGTGACTGTGTGTCCTAAAGACGCTCACAGCATAATGACTTTCTAAACTGGACACGGGGCAGTCAGCAGAATTTACACTTAGGTTGGTGTAATGAAGTAATCAGTCACACAATCCTTACCTCAACTCCACCCAAAACTTGTCCGTAACAAGGCTGCTAACAAAAGGGACAGACAACATAAAAATCAAAGAGCCAGTCAACTCAGAGAAATCTCCCAGAGCCACTGCCCCACTACCTACATGCTGAGGCTATTAGGAGAAACAGGTGATGGAATCTGGCAACAGAATGTAAGCTGTCAGTAAAACTATTTTCCAATGGGCTCAAGCTCTACTTACATTGAATGCTGAATGAATTTACATGCCTTCTTATGTATTCTGATTTTGCCTTTCCCGATTCAACTTGCAGGCTAAAAACAGGCCCTGATCTCTTTTACCCTAAGGAACCTAACACAACAACACATCCTTACCCTGATCCTGCCACAGCCACCCCACGGTGGTGACTCCATGTCTGAGTCCGATGGTGGAGGCGTGCTCCCTGCACCTCCTCCCCTCACTCACAGTCTCCTAAGATGGAGCTTTAATGGTGGGGAGAAACACGTGGGATGAGCCACAAACTGTAACCTCTCCCTCCCTCTCACTGTGCCCGGTAGAGACAGCATGGGAGACCACCAGAGCCTTCAGCCCACCCTGTCTTGAGACATTCCCATATCCCAGTTCTTGATTCAGATGTGAAACTCATTAGGAGTCATGCCCCTACATCCAGAAATAGACACAGCAGTATCTAGCGTGGAAAGTGGGGAGCGCCACAAAGTGCAACTGTGGTAAAGAAGGTAGAGACCCAGGCCGAGCCCCACACTCTGGGCCCAGATCCCAGTTCTGACACTTAGCATTTTGAGAAAAGAGCACAGCACATGACCTCTCTGAGCTTCTGTTTTCTCCTTTGCAGGGATCATGGTGCCCATGTCGCAAGGATTTGAGGATCAGATGAGTATATCTTAAAGCAGCTAACACATGGCCACTTGCTCTACAGTTTTTTAAAAAGATACAGTGCAAGAAACAAAAAATGGAAGGGAGCTCACAATTGGAATGAACAACTGTTCACTTATTTCAAAAAAAAAAAAAGCCATCTTTGTCTGAAAGTTTCTTCTTTAAAAAACAAAAATGTCCAAAACCTGTCTCTGATGTTCTGTATTCCTCTGAGACTAATTAGATCCTTTTTTCCAAGGCCATTACGATTCTTCTCAGGTCCTTGAACATTTTCTGCAGGTGGGAATTTTTTCAGCCTTCAGATCTCTGTGGACATATCTGGTGGGTTACATGAATGATTACTGCCACCAGTAAGATGTCCTCTTCCCTAGTACTGGAATCAAACTCTACTTCTAAAATAATGAGAAGTTTTTCTTTTCATTCTTCATCCTTCTCCAAAAGTAGGACATTAGTCCTCTTTTCCTTGCCATAGCGTCACAGACAGTGAATCACAGTTCCCCCACCTCCTCCCAAGCACAGGGACAGCACTGAACAGATTGTGAAGGCTGCTTCAGGGGAGGAAACCGGCAAGTGGCAGCCTCGTGGCTTAAGGAGGGACTCGGGCAGCAGTGCTGGAGGTGGCGCTTGCCAGCAATGCCCCAGACATGCTCACAGTTCAGAGACAGAAGCTACATGGCATGCCACCAGTGTCCAACACGTGGCGTCCCTCAGGCCAGCCTGTTCCCCACACATGGACCTCGTCCCCAGTCCCCATCTGGCCAGTCTTCACAACAGCTTTGCTAACGCCATGCTCAGTGTCTTGGGCTCTCCTGCCACGGGCCATGGGACCTTCTTTAGAGCGACTTCTTTCCACCGAGGAGTTGATCACATGTGTTTTCAACAATGCAACCATCTGGGCATCTGATTCCAGCCACCAAGTAATTACTGGGAAATGTTGCAACACATTCAGGGATATTTAATAAATATTTCTCGAATGAATAAACAAGGTTCAGCTGCTCCGTATCTGTTCCTCCGCGAGAAAGTAAGACAGGCGCTTCCCATACTCCTTTGGGCCCCAGACCTCTTCCCACGGTCTAGGTTCCTCCCCTGGGGCTCCATTCTTGGGCTACTGCTCTGCTCTTCTCCCGTTTGTCTTTGGCAATCTCATCCACTGCTTCTGCTCAACGCATCACCTGTACTCCAGTAATTGCCAATGTCTGTTTCTAGTCCACAGTAATTCCCTAACAGTGTGAAAATCCAACTTCCTCAAGGTCATTTCCATCAGACATTCACAGACACCTCAAACTCCATACACCTAATACTGAATTCATTATTTTATCCCTAAAGTGTTCTTCTACTTTAAAGTTCCTCTCAGTTGGTGGCCTCTCACCCACTTCAAAAATCCTGGGAGGCACACCTGGGTGGCTCAGATGGTTAAGTGTCTGCCTTCAGCTCAGGTCAGGATCTCCAGGTCCTGGGATCGAGCCCCCGCATCAGGCTCCCCAGTGGGTTCGGCAGGGAGTCTGCTTCTCCCTCTCCCTCTGCCTGCTTGTGTGCTTTCTCTCTCTCTCAAATGAATAAATAGAATCTTAAATTTTAAAAAAAGAGAGAGAGAGAGATCTGTTTCTTGATTTTAAAAAAAAGATCTTGGGAATATTCTTCAACTTCTCGAACTCCTGCCTCCACTCCCACTCAATCAGTTTTCAAGTCTGCTAATTCTACTTCCCAAGTATCTTTAGAATCTGAGCTTGTCTTCCTTCCCAACTCCCCAAGCACTGCCTCAGGCCTTCACCATCTCCCGTGTGGAGTGCTGCATCAGCCCCCTAACTAATCTTCCTGCTTCCTGACTTGAAGCCCACAGAGAAGTAAGAGTGATCTATATCAACGCAACCCTGTTGTTCCCTTGATTTTTTTCCCTTGATTTCCCTTGATTTTTTTTAGTATAAAGCTCATGGGGGTGTGGGTACTGAACCAGGCTTCACATAGCACAGCTTCCTGACCTATTAGTTTTTCTCAAAGAGTTGTCAGGGAAAACTTGATTTTTATATGAAAACAAGCACTGTCATATAAGGGAGTACAATACAGAATTTTCATTAAGCCTGATTATAACATCTGGAAACAAAAGTCCATTATCTCTATGGCCCCTACCTGTGTGGGTATTTAACTTCCTTCCTACACAAAGTTCCATTTTTTTATTTCTTATCATTTTCAAGGGATATCTCCCATGTAGTCCAAAGAAACCAGGAGTTTTATATGTTTTAGTCGCTACAGTAATCCCAGAGCCTAGAATAGGATCCGGAATGTACTAGGCACTCAATAAATATTTATTGAATAAGTAAATGCATCCGTTAACCAGTCTGCCAACTGTAGCCACCACAGGGCTAGATGGCTGCCTATTGTTTCTCTCTGCCTCTGATTCCCACCTTCCACCTCTGTAGCCCCCACAGCCACTCAGAAAAACTTCCTGGTTATCACACACCATCAAGGTTACACCACTGTTCATGCCAAATGGTTAATTCCAGTATGAAACTGGGTTCCATGAAGACACGGGAAGATGGTCACCTAAGCTCTAAGGCAGAGCTGTACATGAAGTCCCAAACACTCTCGAGTTCCCATCAGATCCTGACCCTCCTTTTTCTACAGAGGATTTAAAATCAATCCACAGGACCCTATTGATTCCATCCCAAACTTTATTTCTTGACAACAGTTATAAGATTGAGGCATCATGTATAAAAATGGGAGCAACCTTGTGGGGCCTGAAACTAATAGCGTTTCTGTGACCCTCTGTAGGCAAAAGAACACAAAATTACAAAAGCACAACTAGATGCAAAACTGTAGTTTTGTAGTGAGAAAAAAATCACATCAATTACAAATATTAAAAAGTCAAAAAACCTGCTATCAAAAAAAACAGGAAAAAAATCATATTTAGTTTATTAACTGACTGATACCTGTCAAATACCTTTGCCATGTGTTTCCTACTTGACAGTGCATACTCTTGATCACCTCTTCACATGACAATGATTTTGTAAAAGTTTTCATAGGGAGAAGAGTAATAGAATTCCATCTTTCCTTTGCCACAGTTGATCAATATTTGTTTTTTATTACTGGTAGTTGGGCCTCCAAAACATGCTACATGGTACAAAACTCTCTGTATAGCTACAAACACAGAACTTCTGATAAATACTATTTTGCATGATTCCTGTTCACAAAACAACATATGGTATGTTTACAACTATAAGAAAGAGCCTCCATTTCACCAGACATCAGTGAGAATTGAAATCTTTGCTTATGGTTGCCGGGGGGAGGGGCGTAGGGAGAGGGTGGTTGGGTTATGGACATTGGGGAAGGTAAGTGCTATGGTGAGTGCTGTGAAGTGTGTAAACCTGGAGATTCACAGACCTGTACCCCTGGGGATAATAATACCTTATATGTTAATTAAAAAAAATAAAAAATTATATTTGAAAAAAAAAGAAATCTTTGCTTATAGTTTAACACACTGGATGACTGAAAGAATTTTCCACAGAAAAGCTCCTTGCTTCTGATTATTTCAGATCTTGTTTTTCCTCTACCCACATTCCTTTTGTGCCAGGACTGTGGAACACATTCATTATCATCTTACAAACTCTGTTCCCACCCTAATGTCACAATGTCAGCTGAGTTGAAACAATAGGCCATACAAGCATTCCAAGGAGCCATTTCTATTCCAAGACAAAATGTACTCAACCTGACTTCCTCTAATCCAGATCCCAAAAATGTCTGCTGCTAGTTTTATGCTACTTGCCACAGGAGAAGGTGAGATACAGTGGAAGAGGAAACAGTGCACTCCTATCTGAATGCAGTTAAAATAGCTAACATTTGCAAACTTTACAAGAATATATGACCATGTGAACACACTGGTGGGACTTTGGAACAGACCCAGCAAGGGGGAGTTCTGAAGCTTAAGCTTCATTAACTTCAAGAAAATCCATTTCTAATCACTGTGTTTACCAGATTGTCTTTTAATTAATTATGTGTCTGTTTCCCTCTTCAGACTCTAAATTTTTTTTAAGATTTCATTTACTTATTTGCCAGAGAGAGAACAAGTAGGGGGAGCAGTAGGCAGAGGGAGAAGCAGGCTCCCCACTGAGCAAGGACCCCCCCCCAACATGGGACCTGATCCTGGGACCCCAGGATCATGACCTGAGCCGAAGGCAGATGCTTAACCTAATGAGCCACCCAGTCATCTCCAGCTTCTCAACTTCTTAAAAGTGGGACTATATCCTATTCATCTTCCCATCTCTAGTACTTAACACTGTCTGGCACATAGTAGGCACTCAATAAATGTTTGTTACCTGCACTGAACTGAGATGGCAAGCAGCCAGAACATAGTGGCCATCTAGGTCATTTTTAGGGCATTAGATCATTTCCTGCCCTACAAAGAAAAGCAGGTTGGTGTCAATCAGACAGTTTGCATTTAGTGAAAGGTGACTGACCAAGCACAAGCCTAACAAGGGAAAAACAATGCATTTACCTAAAACATCATGAGAGAAGCATGAATCTCAAGCTGCCTTACCAATAGGCAGTATTATGCCCATCTGGTCAAAGTACTGAAGAATTGTCAGCCTAGCAAAACAGCATGTGCCTAGACAAAAGGCAACAGAGTGACAAAAGGATTTACAAAGGAGTTGTAAATGAGATTTGGTAAATGTTTTCATGTGCTTTGATTACATCTCTGGTCTGTTCATTTAGCAGGTATATAGTAAGTTACTTCTATATTCTAGGCATTGTCTGTTAGGACCTGCAACAGGAGTCAGATCAGACATCGTTCCCAGGCATATGGAGCATACAGCATTATGGAGGAGACAGATGTTAGTTAAATTGAAATTTTGCACTATTAGCAAGATAATTACAAACTGAGTTCAGTCCTGGGAAGAAAAGGAACCAGACCCCATGAGAACATAATTGAAGGGCTTTGACCTAAGAGTTGATTAAAGATAGCTTCTCTAAGATACAGACACTCAAGCTGAGATTTAAAGGATAAAAATGAGGGGTGTCTGGGTAGCTCCATCATTTCAGTATCCAACTCTTGATTTTGGCTCAGGTCATGATCTCAGAGTCATGAGATCGAGCCCCACATAGGACTCTGCACTGAGCAGGGAGTCTGCTTGGGATCCTTTCTCTCCCTCTGCCCCTCCAACCCCCACACTAGCACTCCTTCTTCCTCTTTCTCTTTCTCTAAAATAATAAGTAAATAAATAATAAATATTTTTAAATAATTAAATATTACTTATATATTTAAATATATTTCATATTTATACACTATGTAGTATATAAATATACCTTATTTAAAAATAAATAAAGGATAAAAAAACTAACTAGTTGAAGAGGATCAGCAAGGAAAAGAGGGGTATCTAAACAGAGGAAGAGAGTATGTGACAATGTCATGTTTTAGAAAGAGCTGGAAATTATCCACTGCCCTTCCTAATGCACTCTCCACCATTCTCTACCCTGTTCTGGGCCCCAAAATATTAACATCTATGTACCACTTAGGTCCTTTGCCCTCTGGATTCTACTAATGTTCAGCCAACTATTTGAGACATTTAATCTCCTAGTTCTCTTCCTGCAGGTCCTTGGGTTAGCAATTGTTGGGGCAGTCTCTCTCGGAGCACAGTTCCTGTAGGGCAGTCTTATCCCATCGCTACATGGAAGGGCCATCTCAGGAACTCAAAATCATTCCTCCCTAAGACACCTACAGGGACCTACAACATTCTTGGTAACAGCTCTGAGCTCTCAGATGCACCATTATCTCCTGTCTCTTTCCCCTAAACCTAACTATACCATTGTACACAGTTCCTAATAATCTCTCATCAACCACACAACTTGAATGTACCATCTGGTTCCTGCTGGGAATGTGATAGAATATGTGTAAGAAAAAGAAAGACAATGGTGGTAATGTGAGAAATAAGGAGACTGGTGCCAGATTCGGGTGGAGATCTCCAGAGGAGCAAGACTATCCAGGGCCTTCTGAGCCACTTTGAGAATTTGGATTTTTATCCTAAGAGCAGTGGACAAATACTGAAGAGTTTTAAGCAGAAGGGACAAAGTAGGGCTTGCTGTTTTGGTCAGAGTTAGACAAGAGTGGGTTGAGAAGTAGATGGGAAGTAAGGAAATGGTGATAACAAGGACTGTCATTACTCATAAGAAGTTTGGGTTTGAAGGAACGAAAGCATTAGGGCCATAGCTAAAGAAGGGATGAAGGATTAATGGAGAGTTTATTAAAAGGTAAAAGAGAAAGTGAGAATGGGAATGTGCCAGTAGGGGAGTACAGAGGAATGTGCATGAAAGAGATTGGGGAGGGGGAGCCTGGGTGGCTCAGTGGGTTAGGTCTCTGCCTTTGGCTCAGGTCATGATCTCAGGGTCCTGGCATCGAGTCCTGCATCAGGGTCTCTGCTCTGCAGGGAGCCTGCTTCCTGCTCTGTCTCTCTCTGCCTGCCTCTCTGCCTACTTGTGATCTCTGTCTGTCAAATAAATAAATAAAATCTTTAAAAAAAAAAAAGAAAAAGAAAGAGATGGGGGATGGTTAGTGTTCAGGTGAGGACACTAGAAGACAGGAAAAGGAGGACAGGAAAAGGCACAATAATGGCACTGGCCATAAGTAGAAAGAGGACCCCCCCCCTCCGTCCCCGTCCCAATTGTAAGGGAAGGAAAGAGGATGAATGCAAATGTAAGTCCTTGCATTTGCATAAGTGTTAGGTAGCAGGAAATTGATGGTGGGGTTCTCCATCTGTTGTGAACTTTCTTTGTAAAACAGAAGGAAAGGACATTTATCACTGAGAGTCAGAGAAAAAGTTAGGACGAGGAGGAAGGAGATGAGAGTTTTTGTTTGTTTGTTTGTTTGTTTGTTTGTTTGTTTTTAAAGATTTTATTTATTAATTTTGACAGACAGAGAGAGATCACAAGTAGGCAGAGAGGCAGGCAGAGAGAGTGAGAGGGAAGCAGGCTCCCTTCAGTGCAGAGAGCCCGACGTGGGACTCGATCCCAGGACCCTGAGATCATGACCTGAGCCGAAGGCAGCGGCTTAAACCACTGAGCCACCCAGGCGCCCGAGATGAGAGTTTTGATAAAAGTAGAGATGATTTAAAATATTGTTGTTAAGCGTGGACATGTAGGGGCACCTAGGTGGCTCAGTTGGTTAGGCGTCTGCTCTCAGCTCAGGCCATGATCCCAGAGTCCTGGGATACAGCCCCACCTGGGGCTTCCTGCTCAGAGGGAAGTCTGCCTCTCCCTTTCCACCTGTCCCTTCCCATCTAGTGCATGTGGGCTCTCTCTCTTTCCAAAAAAAAAAAAAATGTGGACATGCAACTTGAACTAGAAGAGTGTAGCAGGAGTGCCAAGTAGTTTTGGGAACACTTTTGGGTTTGATTATTAACAGTCATGTTCCCCTCCCCTGCTCTACTATAAGCCAGCTCAGTACAAGAAATTTCAGTGGACCTAGCATAAACCATGATCCTACCCTACCAGTAGATGTAGTACTGAGACTTGAGTTATTGGTCCAGGGGTGAGCATGTGACACAAGCTAGGCCACTCAGAGTATAGTCTAAAATTTTCACTACCAGTGCCTGTGTGCCTGAGTCAGTTAAGCCCCTCAGCCTTTGGCTCAGGTCCTGATCCCAGAGTCCTATGATCGAGCCCTGTATTGGGCTCCCTGCTCAATGGGGAAGTCTGCTTCTCCTTCTCCCTTTGCCCCTCTCCCTGCTCATGCTCACCCTCTCTCTCTCTCTCTCAAATAAATACATAAAATCTTTAAGAAAAAAACATTTAAAATTTTTTTCTCTACAATTGTCAGGAAAAATATTCCACTGCTACTAAAAGTACACAAATAATGCAAACTTAGTTAAGGCTGCTAGATGTGATCTTTTCACCAAGCTAGAAAGAAAGCAGTTCTCTGATGATACTGTTTGAATGTCTAGAGCCAGCCATGACTAAAGCTTGACCACCTCTATAGCTTTTCACTACATAAGCCAATAAATTTCCACTTTTCCTTAAGCTAGCCTAAGCTGGACTTCTAATTGTACATTAAATACACAGTAATTATAAATTTTATAGTCCTATCAAATTCTCACCTCACTGTCTCCAATATACTTCACTGTTTGAATACAGGCACGGGAAAACATAAGTGGTTACCAGAGTTTAAGAAGGAGAAAGATTTCACCAAGAAAGTACAGTTAGAAAAAGGTACAAGAGGATCAGCATAAGCTACACAGCCAACTTTCTTTCTTTTAATCTACATGCCTTAGGTCAGGATTATAATCGGTTGACTCATATATTCTAGGTTAAGTCCCCATTGATAAAAATCTAATCTGGGCACCCCTCCCACTCACCACCACCCCCCCCCCAATGCTTAATGGCCAAGGCAAGGAGATTCCTGGCAATATTACATCCAACCCAATCAAGGTTGCTTCTGGAAAGACATGCTACTGATATTAAGGAAGGAAGAACAAAAGGGGGAACAAAAGAGGTGGGGATAGAGAATATAAAATAACTCTAAAAAATTTAAAGAGATCTCAACCTTTTGTATTTTCAGATATACCAAAAGTAACAGTCAGCAATTGTTGGAACCAAGACAAAATGTGACGGTTCATCTCACCAAGTCCCTACTCTTCAGAACTTCTTATCAGAGAGCAGAGGGAAGTATCGTGAGTCCATGAATCATCCCCACTTGTGCCTGGCAGTAAACTAATAATTTATACATCCCATCTGGATGCAACTTAAAAGACTAATTACCGGTGATCCCAAATAATACCTAGTAAGATTAATGGATGAGGGTCTTAAAAAATGGGCCAAGAGGAGCCCCACACTCAGCATGACTACAAACAGACAAACAGGTTTCCTGTGATACAAGAAGATGATATTTAGAGCTTCTAATTTGATACAAGTGAAAGGCAGTCCTCTTGTTGAGTAAATTATTTAAACATCACTCCAAGATCAATAATTTAATTTAAAATGTCACTTGTATCTTTGCATTATCACCTCTACCTTTTGAAACTAAGAACATAAAGAAGTTTTGAAAGGAGGAAAGGCCATCTGGCCCACCCTAGTTACTACTCATGGTTAATTATTATTAATATTAATAATTTTACATAAAAGCACACAAACCTTGAGGCTTAAAGTCCTTCAGCAGACATTATAGATCAGGTAAGTCTTGCCAAGCCACAAAGTTGGGGAAGTAATTAGCTAGTAAATCCCACTGAAAAAAAGTATTTAATCAAAATAAAAGTTGAGCTTCTGTACAGTATGTAATGACCTTTTCCTGAAAGACCATATATTTCCTAGTCCCATTTTCATACCAAATCCAATTCCCATTGCCCTTTGAAGTCAAAGTCACCTTTGTACACAGAAGGTACACATAAAAACTTGGAAGCAGATGGAGAAGAGAGTTCTAGTTTTATCATAGCTAACCTGTCAGGTCATTGTCCACCCTTGAAAAGCACATCAATGGTCATTTTAAAGTCATATTTGTCTTTATTTGTGAATTTATTTGTGAATCTGTCTTATTAGTGAATTTATTTAAAATTAGGCTTTGTCTTAGTATATCTGCTTTGATTATTTTCAAAATATTTCTCATAGATAACAGCAGAAACTTCACGCCATCTCACATTGAAAATCGGAGAATTTCTGTGACTTGATCCATTATACTATTAGTAATCAAGGTTTACATAATCTTTGTGCATTATTCCAACCTCTATATCAACTATTCTCAAACTCTTTGGTTTCCTATGCACTTTTTTTCTTTTTAATTTGCAATATCCATGTCTTTATAGCTAGTATTCCACTAATGGTAGACATACAAAAATTCTAAAATGTATCACATTGGTAATGTTCTTGCAAAATAATTTAGAGCCCAGAATGAGGACGTGACAATTTCCTCATCTATAAACTGGGGAAAACAATCTTATGCAGTAACACAGGGAAAGTACCTGGCTCACTGCATGATACAGTGTTTTCTAAATAGTAATAATTATTGCAAACATAGTTTTAGCTTTTTCCCCTCTTCCTTTGGCCCACTTTTCCATATTTCCTCTCACCAATTTGAGATTATTTGGTTTTACATATCTCCCAGCAACCCAGAGAATTATTATCCCATGATAAGTATTCTTACTTTCTCCTTTTCAACAAGTTCCCGCATAACCATTCTTTAGACCCAAATCTTACTAACTATTGTCAAGCCTCTTCTGTTCCTAAATAACCTCTGAAGATCTTTTGCAATTCTATTCTTGAAGAACATTTGCCCTACATCACTGGTCACTGTCGCCACACACCTGCCTTTTCAGTGCACCCCCTGGAAAGCTCTGGGGGCTCCCCCACACCTGTATGAGCTACAGAATTTACTAACTGCACTATCACATGTTCTTCTTTTAACTCAATAATCTATACACTAGCAGTCAGGTGGAGATTCATCTCACAGGAATAGATTTTCCATCCTTCCTATGCCCAGCACTTCTCCTGCCCGTGCCCTTCTGGCCTCCACTACTTCCGTGCTGTTGAAAACGGAAAAGGAAGGGGTGCAGGATCGCTGAATCAAAAGGAGGCAGCATCTAAGCCCAGTTCTGATTACAAGTGTCAGGTTCTTTTTGAAATATTTCTGAGGAGTGAGAGAACAAGCAGATTTATAGGGTACATACTTCACTGGTTTTTATTTTGGTGGTGCGTGTAGATGAGGAAAGATTAAAAGCCCAAACAAATGTCTAAATCATTGTGCACACTACCGCAGTACATCTCCCAGCCCCAGCACCACGGACAGCCCCCTGCGAGGGAGAACAGTCCCTGGAAATACAAGGGGGAAAGATCCCAAAGAATTAGGGGGGAAGTTCCAAATTGTCAAAGCTGTATTTCATGAGAAACAGTGATTCCGTTTTTAATATGAGTTTTCTTTCAAGTTTTAAGTACCCAAAACTAATTCAAAGGTTTGGGTATGGCGTGATTCAAGGTATGATTTATACTGAAGTGAGAGGACCTGGGGTGTTATTTCTTCCAGAAATAGGAGTCTAGAGGAAGTCCAGTACAGTAATTAGAAAACAGCTTTGAAAATCATGGTTCTGAATTTGAATCCCAGATGGATCACTTTCTAACCAAGTGAAATCAGACAAGCTCCTTAATCTCTCCAACCCCTAAACATCATCTATGAAATGCAGGAATTAACACATAGCACAATGTGTATAGTACAATTTGCTGTCATTAATCTAGATGATAACAATTACTATATAAATTTTACTCTGCAAAGGTATGTAGTGGTTGTAAGCCACAACTGGAGTTTCTATTTCAATAAGAGTAACAGCGGGGGCAGAGGAAACTTCCTGAGCTTTTCAAATGATACCAACCAAGGAGTAGCTACTTTTCCACCCGAAATCAAGTCTCCTTTCTATATCTACAACTGAATCAGTCCCACTTACCCATGGCAACCATCTCCTAACTGTTCCTAACTGATGAGACTCCTGCCTTTGACACCAGTTTCCATTTCAGTGCTGAACTAGCATTCACTGTATGCCCCCACCCCTTCAAAAGAATCCAGCAGTCAGTGTGCAAAGGAAAGATGTGTATTTCCAGGGGCTTGGAGGATGGTGTAATAATAAGGGTAGGATTACATGTGTGATCAATTTTGGCCTTTTGCACGTCAATTAACATATCGCACTTGGATGTTTTATTGATGGCAAAAATCCTATAGTGGGATGTTATTATGCTCATATTTTAATGTCTTAGGGGTCAGCATCTTGCACACAGATATCCACTGGCATATATTCAAATGCAGAATTGCTAGCTTTATCATTTTAAATGATTTAAGCCAATGAAAGGACACTCCATTTGTTTGCTCAATAGTCAATTCAAATGGAAACGGTTAGCTGAGTGCATCTCCCTTGAAAGTCTCTTCCCCTCTAGTGCCAATTACAGAATATGAAAGGTGCACTCCGCACAGCTTGCTCAGGATAATAAATCACTAAATTGGAAGCTTCAGTTACCTTGCTGATTTTGATAAGAAAATTAATAGAATTAGCAGCTTATCTGCCCTGCCAGGAGAGTCACATTATGAAAAAGAAGAAAAGGAGAGAAAAAAGAATGAAAAAGAAAAGAGAAAGGAAGAAATCTGTTTCCATGGCTCAGGCTGCCTGGTGACAGAGAGACAGTTTGGATAGTTTCCTTTGGCCCCCTGTGGTGATAAAGCTCTGCTGAAAACAATGCAAGAAGCACTATCAATTATTGTCTACTTGTTCGGCTTTCATGCATAATTAAAGCTGGACAAAGCCAGCCCGGGATCAGACATTAAATTAGGCTGCATCGAGGAGAGTCCGGCAGCGGTCCTACGACTGATAAACAAAAATTCTCAACAGCCCCAAACTGAAAAGCGGTGAGACTGCGATTATTTTCCAAAAGAGGATTTACAGTCTTGCATTTTCTTAGCAAGGGGATGGCTCCTCTTCTTTTTGTCTGGGAAGGGTAATTGTTTGCAATAAAGCTGCTGCTCTCAAACCAGAATGAAAAGATAAGACTCGTTTGTTCAAAAAAAAAAAAAAAAAAAAAAAAAAAGATTCTTAGTAGCCTTCCCCTTGCTCCCTTTTTCCTTAAATATATGTGAAAATCTGCAATTATTTCTTTGAAAAACATTTTTCCACAGCTGTAAATGATAATGAGCCAATCACTGTATGCTCCTTTTTTCCTCCAGCAGCTGCAGAACACCCCATTCAAAGCAATTAATTGATATTTGTAAAGTGCTTTGAAATTGAGAAGTGGAGCCTCATAAGTGCTAAATATTGTTCTTATTGCTGCTGCATTAGGAATTAGGAAAACCAGCCCCTCTCCAGACAAGCCTCAAAAGAACAGCAGTAATTCCAAGTGTCTACAACAATCATCTGAAACTCCACGGCACCCAAAAAAAGATTCAGATTAGCAGACCTTTTTAAGAAACATCAGAGGGTAATTACTAAAGATAACGTCACTGGAAATTATATTTCAAGTGTTGAGCAGAGTAAAGCTTGAGCTGTCTGCTACATTTATCTTTTTCACACATTTTATCCCAATGTGCCAGCTTGCACCACACTACTTCCTAAAACACACTTCTCAGGCAATATACATTTGAGAAGATAGTGCTTGTTTGTATAATATGTCCAAATTAAGACTTTCACAGATCATCGGGCCAACTTCAAGAAGGCTTGTCATGGTATTACCGTTTGGAAGTGGAAAATCACTCTCTAAACCAAAAGATACTCCAGGTTCTCTCAAATAGTTCTTATTTTCTGGCAACATAAAGATTCTGGAGATGTTCCAGCATTAGATATTGTTGTGGTTTCCAGCAGACTTCACTGTTTTCGTTCAATATTTCAATTTTTTAAAAAATCTTTACTGATACAGACACCTCTGTAATCTACATCATCACCAGTGTTGGTCAGAAGAAGGGCTGGTCCATTGACAGTATATGTTTCAGAGCACAAAGTAAAAGAGAATCTTTATAGAGATATCTCATAGAGATAGCTGCAACTGAAATATTATTTCTTGGGGTAATAACTCTAGAGATGGAGTCATAAACCCTCTGGCATCCTTTGCTGTTAAAAAGAGCTATGTGTAGCAAATTCTGTCCCAATCACTGACCAAGCACAGGGACAAGTTTTCTCTCCCCTGATCCTGAAAAACAGCAGTTTGTTTAAAAGTCCTATGCTGCTAAGCAATTAATTATTGATCCTCCTACAACATGTCTTTACTGAGAAATGAAGAACATTCCAGATGGCTAGCACCATGCAGCTCACACACACATTCTGAAACCAAAGATAGATATTTATGAGTCAAACAATGACATTAGTGGGCATGTACACATAACATCTCTGCGGGGTGGGGGGATCACAGACTACGACACGATAGCCATAGATGAGGCAATCTGTTAATTTTTATGCCATTAAAATAAAAATTGTGATCCGTGCAGTTTTTTTAAAAGCTGTACCCAAGCTTGGCACTCTTAATTATAAGAAGAATATTTTTTTTTCAAAATGGATGGCATCAATAAAGATTTTGAACACTAGGGAATTTAAGGCTTAGAAAAAGCCGATTTTCCTATTTTCAGTTTAATTATCCAAACAAAATTATGAAGTTTTATAAAATTAAAGCAAGAAACAGTGGGCTCCTTTTTCCTGTCATCCCAGCTGTCCAAAGTTTGGCAAACAGAGCAAAACTTAATCTCTCTCTAATAGTGCAAGAGTTGCCAAAAAAGGCCAGTGAATGACCCTTTGAAATTATGCATGGGTTAAAGTGAAAAAAGAAGGGAAATAGTATTGGAGTTCCTCCCATTCCAAATTACTCAATAATCTTAAAGTAGCTCTCCCGAGCAAGAGTTCTATTTTTTTTTAAAGATTTTCTTTATTTATTTGACACAGAGAGAGATCACAAGTAAGCAGAGCAGAGGCAGAGAGAGGGGGAAGCAGGTTCCTGCTGAGCAGAGAGCCCGATGTGGGGCTCGATCCCAGGACCCTGAGATCATGACCTGAGCCGAAGGCAGAGGCCCAACCCACTGAGCCACCCAGGTGCCCCAGAGGATATTTATGTCCTTTCTTCTAACATACTTTATACTAGTGTCTCTCCTACAGAGAAGTGCTTTTATTTAAAATGCTGAACCTAAACAATGTGGACAGCACCCCCATCTATGGAGCCATAGGACAGAAAAGAGAATTACCTAACCAACTTTTCCTCCAGCCGAAGCTAGGTTTTAGTTTAAGATGACGGCGCTATGTTTTAGTTTAAAATCACATAATCAGGGACGCCTGGGTGGCTCAGTGGGTTAAGCCTCTGCCTTCGGCCCAGGTCATGATCTCAGGGTCCTGGGATCGAGCCCCACATCGGGCTCTCTGCTCAGTGGGGAGCCTGCTTCCCCTCTCTCTCTGCCTACCTCTCTGCCTACTTGTGATGTCAAATAAAGAAATAAATAAAAATCTTTAAAATCACATAATCATGTAACCCCTCTCCCCCAAAAAATGGGATTTGACAGAGAGAATAGGAAAGTAATTTTGTTACAAAATTAATTTTGGGCCAGGCACTTTACAGTGATAATCTGATTTAATCTTCACATACTACAAGAAAGGTATCAATGCCCATGTTTCAAAAGTGAGAAATCTGAGGTTCTGGTACTAATTGTACTCAAGAGAACACAGAGAGGACACTGAGCTGTGAACTGAGGACAGTGTAACTCCAAAATGCCTGCGCTCCCATCCCACGAAGACAAACAGTCGCCCTTCCCTCTGCACACCAAACAATTTTTAAATTCACTGTCCACAGCAAATCACCTGCAAACTTTTTTTTAAGATTTTATTTATTTATTTTACAGACAGAGATCACAAGTAAGCAGAGAGGGAGGCAGAGAGAGAGGGGGAAGCAGGCTCCCTGCTGAGCAGAGAGCCCTACGCGGGTCTTAATCCCAGGACCTTAAAACCATGACCTGAGCCGAAGACAGAGGCTTAACCCACTGAGCCACCCAGCCACACCAAATCACCTGCAAAATTAGCAGTATCAGTGTATTCTTGTGGTTAAGGGCCTGTGCTTTCCCATCATGCTTTCCTTAAGAAAGAACCACTACTGAGTTTACTTTTAACCAAGAAAGAAAATGCAAGCCACTCATCCCAAAAACATTTTCCCAAAGAAAGGAAATGGATGCAGCTCTAGAACAGTTTCACCCATTCCTGGATGAGCATAACTTTCAAGACTAAGGACATTTGTTCTGCACTAATAATAAGATTAGATTATACCTATTTCGTATGAGCAATAAAAAGCTAATCCCTCATAAAGCGGTCTAATAAGTTCTTTTTTTAGCCATGAATCAACTAATCTGCTGACCAAGAAATCTCGCAAACGCCCAGTGAGTACCTCTCCTTACCTCATAATTTACTTCCTGCCTCTGTTCATTTCCCACAGATGAACTCAAATCACACATGAAGCATGTTGAGCCTGTGCTCGTAAATTTCAGTTGACCTGTAATTTGTGAGGCCAAAAAGTCAATACGAAAGAACTAGATTCTTCCTTCATAAGCTCAAAAACTTTGCAGGTTCATTAAAAACAAACAAATGAACAAACCCTGTTCTAGAAATATCAGCACGTTCAGTCATACCTGGATCTTGTTTGCTTTGTTGCATCTACAGTGAAGAGGCATGAGAAAAATTTAGGGAGCAATATACACTGCCTCAAAATCCCTTTAAAATAGAGCTAAATAAAAACAAAGATAAAATAATCCTCTTAAGCCCTCTGGAAATTGTGAAGGGTTTGATTCTGGATTGTGACTCTCAGCCCAGAATCTCTTTAACCACATAAGTAATAACAACTCTCAATGCTCTTCCACTATCAGGCAATGCTGTGTTTAGGGCAGAAGTGGTTGACCCTGACAGGGCTGCCTTTCCACAAGGAGCTAAAGAGTTTTCCACCCACAACTCCAATGAGTGCCACTGTGAAAAATTGATCTGTGTCGCTGCCCACCCCCAAATTCGTATGTTGAAGTCCTGATCTCTAGCACCTCTGAATGTGAATTTATTTGGAAATAGGGTCTTTACAGAGGTCATCAAGTTAAAAATCAGTTCATTAAGGAGAACTCCAATTTAGCTGGTGTCCTAATAAGAAGGAGATATTTGAACAAACATAGGTATATCCATATATTTGGCTATATAGAGATACAGAGGCAAACAGAAGGAAGACAGTGTGAAGACCCACAGGGAGAAGAATGGCCATGTAACTGGAGAGATGCATCTGCAAGTCAAGAAATGCTAAGGATTGCTGGCAAACTCCAGAAGCTGGAAGAATCAAGGGAGGATTCTCCCCTAGAACTGCTGGAGAGGACACAGCCCTGCTGACACCTGAATTTTGAACTCGTGGCCTCCATACTGTGAGAAAATAAAGTTCTTCTGTTTTGTTTTGGTTTTAGATTTTATTTATTTATTTGACAGAGTGAGTGAGAGAGAGAGAGAGCACGCGCAGGGGCAGAGGGAGAGGAGGAAGCAGACTCCCCTGCTGAGCAGGGAGCCTGATGTGGGGCTCGATCCCAGGACCCTGGGTCCATGACTTGAGCTGAAGGCAGAGGCTTAACTGACTAAGCCACCTAGGCACCCCTGTTTTGTTGTTTTGTTTTGTTTTTAAGATTTTTTAAAAATTATTATTATTTAGTTTCTGAGAGAGAGAGCATGAGCAGGTAGGGCAGAAGGAGAGGGAGAGACAGAATCTCAAGCAGACTCCACATTGAGCACAGAACCAGATGCAGGGCTCAATCCCATGACCCTGAGATCATGACCTGAGCTGAAATCAAGAGTCAGACATTTAACCAACTGTGCCACCAGGTGCCCCTGAAGTTCTTCTGTTTAAAGCCGTGGCGTCTTTGGTTCAGACAGACCTAGGAAATGAATACAGCCAACATCATGCTTCCATTTTCTCAGTGTATATTTTGACTCGGGAAAGAAAACATATTCCAGGAGTGGAAAAGTAATTTCAACCCACATGCCAATGCTGATGACCTGTTAGGGACTCCTGGAGTGCTGTGCTGCACAGGGCTCTCAGGGAAAGCCCAGGATTGACAACAAGGTACACCGCGATGGCTTACGTTGGGCAGTGAAGACACACATTGAGAATAAGCCACGCATGCGCTATGATGGCATTAGATCTTTACCAGTCATCAATCCTTTAGCGTAAACTATTTTCTCAGAGTCTTTCCAACAGGTTAGTTGACAATAAAATCCGGAGGAGATGATTCAAAAGTAGGTTTAGAGAAACAGATATTGTCCATAAGAAAGCAGTCCCAAGAGGGACCTGGGTAGCCTGGGACTGCATGAAGACCCTGCAACTCTAGAGATCTAGAAAGGTTGTTCAGAAGAAAGGAGGAAAGATTGCCTCTTCTACCAACACCACAGTTTTGTCCAGAGAGCCTGGATGCTTATTGGTATCAGGCTATATGTTTGTCATTAATAGACCCAAAAGCATTAGATTTCCATCAAGTTGTGTGCAATGGCTTATCATGATAAAATAGAAGGACGTATTTTTGTCACCCTGTAGTTCCATATTAATTACTGCATATCACAGTAATTTAAAAATTGGGGCACTGGTGCAAGAAAATAGAAGACCCATGTTTATAAGGAAAGATTATATAATAAGGTTATATTTCAAATCAGAGGAAGTGGATAGATATTCAATAAAGAGTAATTTCCTAATTACCCAGAAAGAATTAAGCCAGACCCTTGCCTTCACACAATAGAGAACAAAAAAAATGCAATAAATTAAGAGTTTAAATCAAATTTATAAAAACACAGGTAAAATTATCTGACAATAATTTTATAATCTAGTTTGGGAAGACCTTTCCAAGCAGGACCCAGGGGCCTAAAGTAAACACCTAATAGATTCAACCAAGTACCAAAATTAAATATTTCTAGAATTTAAAAAATACTACAAAAAGAGTTAAAGATAAATAGCAACCTGGGGTAAACAGTAAACATATGTGTAAATCTAAGTGAACACAGATAATTGCAAAAACAATTATCGTAAAAGAATAATAATACTGCCTTCTAGAGTTCAAGATATACGCAGCATTACCACATGACAACAGTAGCAGGCAAGGACATTAAAACCGTTCTCATAATTGTTTCTCATGCTCAAGAAATTAAGTACAGACAGGCAACCTATTGAAAGACCCGACTTGAGGGACACCCGGATGGCTCAGTCAGCTGAATGTCTGACTCATGATTTTGGCTCAGGTCGTGATCTCAGGGTTGGGCTCCACACTCAATGGGGAGTCTGCTTAAAATTCTTCTTCTCCCTCTGTCCCCCCAACCCCTGCTCTCTCATTCTCTCTCCCTCTCTATCTTGAAAACAAATAAATAAATCTTTAAAAAAAAAAAAAAACCAAACTGAATTTTAGAGATGAAAACTACAACATCTCAAAGGAACATACACTAAATGGGACCAAAAGCAACTTAGATGAGGGAGGATAAAAGCCTAGTTAACTTAAATATACAGAAACATTCCCAAATGAAACACAGACAGGAAAAAGAATTCCAAAAAGAAAGAAAGAAAAGAGTATCCATGTGCTGGCTAGGCAGCCTAATAAATAGGTAACTGGGGTCCCAGGAGAAAATAAAAGAGAGGAAATTCTGGGAGAGAGAATAGTTGAAGAAATAGTGGTCCAATGTTTTCTAAATTGGACAAAAACTATACACTGACAGATTCAGGAAGTTCAAGGAAACACAAGCACACGAGACGTGAAGAAAACTGTGCCAAAGCACATTATAATCAAATTGCTTAAAACCCATGATGGAGAACATCTTAAAAGCAGCCAGATTTCAAAAGACCTGTTACATACAGAGGACAAGGGAAAGGATGACTGTGGATTCCACATTTCAAACAGTGCAAAGAAGAAAATACCGGAGCAATGTCTTAAAAGTCCTAAAAGAAAATAATTTACCTAGATTTCTATACCCAGTGAAAATAGCTTACAAAAATTAAGGCAAAATAGGCTTTTACAGACATAAAATAGCTGAATAATGTATCATGAGCAGCATCCCATTACAAGGAATGCTAAAGGATATGCTTGAGGCAGAGCAGGTGATACCAGATAGGAAGAATTAACAGTCAAATGTTTTCTATGCAAATAAGAGCACTAAAAAGATGTCCCTATGAGTATTATATGGCACTTTACAATTTATGTATCTTTAAAAGATAATGGGTGACTCCGACTAGGTATGGGATTTCTTTTTACAGTGAGTATAATATCTGAGATTAGACAGTGGTGAGCATTTAACATTCTTATGAATATACTAAAAACCACTGTATTATATACCATTATATACCTTAAAACGTTATGTGAATTATATGGCATGTGAATATGGATTATACGGTATGTGAATTATATCTCGATATAAACAAATCAATATTTGTAATAATTGATTAAATGAAAATAATAACAATATATAGTAGGATTAGGTACATATGTAAAAGAAAAATACATGACAATAATAAATGTTAATTCTCCCCTAAATTGATCTACAGATTCAATACATTCTGGCACAAAATCCCAGCAGGATATTTTTATAGAAACTGACAAGCAGACTCTAAAATACATAGGAAATGCAAAGGACCTAGAAGAGCCAAAACAAAACTTTGAAAAGGCAGAGAAACATTAGAGGACTATACACTCACCAGAACATGAAAATTTTAAATATTGACAATACCCACCATTGACAAGGATCTAGAAAAAACAGAAACTCTGGTGGTGTTGGGCGTGTACATCGCACATCCTCCCACCCCACGCTTCCACTCCTAGGTATCCACCCACAGGAACACACGCACGTGTGCACCAGGAGGCATGTTCAAGTGTGTTCAAAGCAGCACTAGTCATAATAACACAAAACTGGTAACGACTCAAATGTTCTTCAGCAGGAGAATAGATGAGCCATGGTAGATTCATACAATGGATTTCTACGCAACAAAGATAATCGACATGAATAAATCTTGACTATAACATTAACTGAAAGAGATCATACGTATGTTATGCCTAATATTTAAATACAGGCAAAACTAGTCCATGGAGATTATAGATGCCTATGTAGATGGAAAAGCATAAAGAAAGCAAGAAAACGATTACCAAACACACACAAAAAAAGGGATATTGTTTATCTTTAATGGGAAATGAATGGGAAGGAAAGGGCACCCAAGGGAACTTCTAAGGTCCTGGCAATGCTCCATTTCTTGATTTAGGTGAGAGTTACATGGCATTATTTTATAACAATTCATTACATTTCTACAATTTGTTTTAAGCATATTTTCATAAGTGAGGCATATTTCTAAACAGAAATGCTTGGCGGGGGGAATCCCTTTGTTTTCATTGTAGTGGAATTTGGGTTGTGGTTATGGGTTGAATCTGCTATGTCTATTCCATAGTCTATAACATTTTACTCCATATAATTCCATACTATGTGAGCTTTATAAAAATAATCCTGTATTATTCTGTGATTAAAAACAATATGTATGAAACATAGGGAAATGAAAGATTTGCAATTTCTGTAAGTGGGTAAAATGATAGAGAATGGAAGTTTAATCAATAAGGAAAAATAGCTCCTATTCTCAGCCAGCTTAAAACCTTTGGAAGAATGGTAGTAAAGAACAAACAATTCTTATAGGCCTCTTTCTTTACTCAGTCAAAAGCACTTAAGCTCGTTCCAGGAGTATAATGTAAATATGAGTAATGGAATTGATTTTTTATCAAACATACAAGAATAAATCAGAAGAGTTCTATTCCCTTCAAGGTATTCATCTTAGGAAGTTAGACACTTTTTCCAATGAAGTTTTTATTAATGCAAACATTTTGGCATGCTTCTTGGAGAATTGCTTTCAGGGCCCATGGCATTCTTTTAATAACCTCAAGGATGGTAAATTCACCCTTTGAGAATGAACTGAGAAAGTTATTTGGATCTATGCCTGATAAACAACATAAGTAAACTCATTCAGAGTGTATTGATTTGATACAAAACTTGAAGTATGTTTATAAAGGAACAGCACTAGTTTTAAAGGAAATTCCCAAAAAAGTGTACTTTTTGTACTTTTTGAAAGTTCCTTTCAAAAAAATATTTGGAGCAATGACAGCCTTATGGAAATAAGAGTTTTGCATCTTAAGTAACTGCTTTGGGGACAAGTACATCTTCCATTCACTAGTCAACAAATGTTTATTGAAGTCCTGTGTATCAGGCATTGTTCCAGACCCTTTGGGGATACAGCTGGGAACACAACTGTCAAACACACACACATAAACACACACACACACACACACACAGACCCTGCCCTCATGTAGCTTATCTGAATATATGCTTATTAACAATTCACAGCATAATTTAACGTTACACTTTTACTTTCTGAATTTGTGGATTTAATGACTATAACGAACTTCTCTCTACTGTCTTTACAGTCTTTTTGGTATTATAGGTCCTCTGATGGCAGATCAGGATTTAAATCGCGTTGGTCAGCACAATGCTATATGCACGCACATGATAAATATCCAAAGTAATTTCTCGGCGGAAAATGAAGACTTGCTTATATTTAAGTTCAGAGTTTTTAGTAAAGAGATATAGTTGGTACTCAAAAACTTTTTGGTTTGACGGTATTACCTTTTAAAACCTCACTAACGCATTCATAACAATAAGGATGTGGTCAGTTCAACTCAAAGTAGGAAAGGAGTGATCAAGTCCCCTCCTCGTGTCGCAATCATGCGAAGAGGATTTTCCAAGACGACCAGGGACGAAAGCATCGCACTAGTCTCCTAACGCATAACTCAGCTCTGCACGCTCCTACGGACAACTGGAAACTGGACCGCAGCAGCTGGGGACTCGCGGCTACCCCGCTCCGGCTCTGAAAAAGAAGTCAGCATACTAACCAAACTCTCAGAATTGAGGTGTCAGAGTTTCTGGGGACCTCCGCCCCACAGCCGCTGCCACCAGCACTTCATCATTCCCAGTACCTTCCTCATCAAGAACCTTTTGCTGCATTTTTTAAAAGTGAACGGGAAAAGCTCTGCGGAACGCGCCAACACCGTCGCCCCAAGCCCTTGCCAAAGAGGCGCGGAGCTTTATCAACCCAGTGAGCGCGGCATTTTATCGAAATATGCGACGAGGGGAAAGCGACAAGAACGCGGCGCGCTGCAGGCTGGTGGGGCGGGGGTGCTCGGCAGCCCCAGGCCCCCCAGCCCAGTCCCGCCCGGAGCAGGAAGGCGGCGGGGACGCGCCGCTGCGGGAGTCCCGCGCCGCCCGGCCGCCTCCTCCGCGCTGGGGCCGCGCCCGGCAGCGCACTCTCCTCCAGCCGGGGCGTTCTGCTGCCTGCTTCCGGAGCCTGAGTGCTTTTTAATTAGCCTTCATCACTTCCCAAATTTGACTACAACCAATGCGGACTCCTTGCTGACAGCAGGCTGACCTGGCGTCCCCCGCGCCTCACCTTTGCCCAGAACAGCACCCCCCCCCCCCCCCCACCAAACCCAGGCCCGGCTCTTAGTATTTAAAATGCTCCTGAACATCTAGCGACTCATCAGATTCTGTTTACGTTTGTCCCTCTACCTCGCTCAGGATCTTCCTGCTTTTGAAGGACAAGTTCTTGCAGGTGGAACTCTATTGTTACTTGTCGAGCATGACTTTATTTCTTGCCAAGGCTCCTGAATATTTTCAACACTGTATGATGGGGAGAGAAGGGAAGGGATGCCCCCATATGCCTATAAAGCAAAAATACAATATACAGAAAAAAAATGGGAATGGATTTTTAAGTTCACGTGCAGAGGTTTTGGAAGGGGATGCCTCTTTTCACAGCTTTTATTGTTTAATTCGTTTGTTTAATTTGTATTTGTAATTACAGATGCCATAATCTGTAATTCATTTGACTAAAAACTGCTTTTTTTTTCCTGGGGGAAGAAATCAAAGTAGGGGCAACTTAGATGGGGGCCTATCAGGATCCAAAGGGCTTTCCCTTCCTAAGCTGCTTTTCCCTGGCCTCCAGCAGTAGCTGAGCACCTCCCTACCGTGCTGCCTCCCCCCCATCCCCCCATCCCCACCCCCACCCCCAACCCCACACCCCCACCCTGCTCCTTGGGGCCATCCACCCATTCTCTAACACCCAACAGAACCCCAGAATTGCAGCAAGCAAGGCATCTATTAGAAGAGCTTTTGTTGAGCCTTATGAGTAGAAAAAAGACACACACACACACACACACACACACCCATAGTCCCTTAAAAGTAGGAGCCTGTGTTTGTGATAGGGACCATTTTTCTTGGTATATTTCTCACCAGTTCCTGGGACAGTAGATGCTCTATAATGCTTGAGTACTGAGTGAATTGATTAATGAGAAAAGAATCAGTGAATGATGAAAAAGTAGAGTTTATGCAACTTACTCCATTTAACCAATTTATTTTTTAAGCACCTACTACGTATGTGTCAGTGTTCGAGGAACACACCATTAAGGAGCTTGCAATCCACTGGGGAACACAGACAAGTTGTGCTGGCTTAAGTGGCCTGGATACCAATAGAACATTGAAGGAGGGGTCTGGACTGGGGCAGGGAGGTGCAAGGAGAGGAAGGGGAGACAGCAAACTGTGATCCATTACTAAGGCATTAAGTGTAAGGCCAGGGTGGTGAAAAATGAGGATCAAGAAGTAAGGAAAGGGGGGACGCCTGGGTGGCTCAGTTGGTTGAGCGGCTGCCTTCGGCTCAGGTCATGATCCTAGCGTCCTGGGATCGAGTCCCATATCGGGCTCCTTGCTCGGCAGGGAGCCTGCTTCTCCCTCTGCCTCTGCCTACTTGTGATCTTTCTCTCTCTGTCTCTCTCTCTCTGACAAATAAATAAATAAAATCTTTAAAAAAAAAAAAAAAGAAGTAAGGAAAGGGGCACCTGGGTGGCTCAATGGGTTAAGCCTCTGCCTTTGGATCGGGTCCTGGTCTCAGGCTCCTGGGATTGAGTCCTGCATCAGGCTCTCTGCTCAGCAGGGAGCCTATCCCACCCTCCCACCCCACCCCCACCCCCCCTGCCTCTCTGCCTACTTGTGATCTTTGTCTGTCAAATAAATAAATAAAATCTTCAAAAAAAAAAAAAAAAAAAAGAAGAAGTAAGGAAAGAGTTCCACCTTCAGTTATGCTGTAGAAAGTAACAAAACAGAGAGGGATAAGCCCTTTGCAGATGAGAGGAGGGCAACTGCTTTCACGTCTGGAAGACAAGCAAAGGCACTACTTTGTAACTCCACTATATTCCATCCATAATTTTCTTAAAGCTGAACAAATTTTTTTTTTTAATGATTAGTGAACAAAAGCCTCTTTTTCTCTCTCTTCTATGTTGTAAAGAAAAAAATTACCTGGTTATTAATTAATTTTTGCCCTATGTTGGAATTACATCACATATTGGGAAACATATTTTTCTCTGAAAGATTGAAAAGTAGACCAAATAATCATTATTTTAGTGGGTTTTTTTGTTTTTGTTTTTGTTTTTTTTTGTAAGGATTACCAACTCATCATCTGAGCAGATTTTAGTCTTTCTGAGTACTTCCTGAACATGTTCAATGTTTGGACAAAGTTATCCTAACTAAATGCGAACAAGACCCCAACCTCTCTGGGTTTTAGGTTTCTCATCTCTAAAATGAGCTGTTGTACCACATGGCCTTGGTCCTTATTGGAATGTCAGAGCACAATAGTGTGCCAATATTAAAGAAAGCACAGGATGAATTCCAGAATGAGGTTACTTTAAAAGAAAGGAAACATCTTTTTCAATGTGAAAATAATTTAGGATTTTGAATGCCACCAGAACAAATGCTTTAAGATTAAAGCAAAAGTCACAGTTTCATTACCACTTAATGCAGCAGCAACAAAAAAGGGTATCTATGGAAGTCATTATTGTATTTGGAAATAAAACTGATACAAAGTTCTTAGAACATGTGGCCTTGTTGTCGTAACTGGTACTGAAAGATAAAATTCTTTTTAGTAGAAAGAAATGCAAATATGACAATCTTTGATTCATCCACTGACAATTTGATTCAACAAAATAACTAAGTACACAGTCAGGCTTTCGATTGGGATAAGGGTAAGTGAAGACAGATCTGCCAGTGGCAGGGAATATGGACAGGGAAGAAAGAATATAAAGTGGCTGGGAAGCTAGCTAAATAAATAAATAAATAACAGCCTTGAAAATATACAATACAGGGATATTTTTTAGAAACCACTCGCAGGAAAACTGGTAAAAATAATAATAAAATTGCCTCTTGTATGAAATTATATAATCTTAAAGCTCTAGATAAAATGAATTAGAGGGAATCAATCACATCCTTGGCTGATGGGAGAGTAAAATAGCACAATGATTGTGGAATGCAATTTGGCAACAGAGCTCAACTGCCCTACACATTTTCATATACCTCTGAACCAGAAATTCTACATTTAGGAATTTAGACTAAGGAAATAAATATATACTATTCTTACATGTGGTGTTTTATACATATATAATATATAACAATGTAAAATAGATATTCATTTAACACATATTATATAGTATTGTTTGTACATATATAGTGTTTAACACAATGTTGTTTAAAATAGTAAAACTTTAGAGATAACCAAATGTCCAACATAAGGACTTGATTAAGTATATATGCAAATCATCAAAATAATTAATTTTATCTGCATTATTAACATGTAAAGACCTCACATACTAATCACAATAAGGATTTCTTTACAGGAAAACGCAAGTTTAAAACTGTTAGTGTAAACTAATTGAATTTAGAGCCTGTGCATTTCACTGCATTTAATTTTACCTTAAATAAGTAAGAACAACAATGGTAAAAGATATTGAACTCCAGTTTGTGATATGCATGTTAAAATGTTTATGCTTAAGTTACTAATATTTTCAACTTTAAAGTGTTTCAAAAATAAGATGCATTGATGAAAGGGCAGAAAGAAGGAAAGATATAAAGATACATATTAGAGCAAATATAACCAAAGTTTAATCATGAGGAAGCAACTATATGGTAGTAGCCTACTTTGGTTATATGCTTTTTTAAATTACATGTATGATCCATCTTTTCTCACAAGTCCATAAAAATTGATGTTTTGCGAGTGGGGTAAAAAGAGAGTTGAGGAGCCTGGCTGGCTCAGTCACTAGAGCATGCAAACTCTTGATCTCAGGGTCCTGAGTTCAAGCCCCACATTGGGCATAGGGCTTACTTAAAAAAAAGGGGAAAAGAATAGAGAGACTAGACCACATGTTAGGTGTGCTTAATTCTGGGAGTATTTACCTCTTTTTATTTTTCTATGTTTTGTATATGTTGCTCTCATAATTAGCAAAATGAAAATTGTGGCAGAGACTGCCAGTTACCTTCTATATCTAGCCACCTCTTCCTCCTTGATGAAAGAACCCCAGTATCTGAGGTGGCCTTATTACTGGCCAGCCAGCAGAGGCCTCAAGCAGTCTCTCATTCACTTCAAAGTGTGTGGCCTTGTGACTAAGTTCTGACCAAGACATAAGAGGACACTTTGTGTAATACTTGAAGGGAGCACACTCTTTCTTCCTTTCTTTCTTTCTTTCTTTCTTTCTTTCTTTCTTTCTTTCTTTCTTTCTTTCCTTCCTTCTTTCTTTCTAAGGTTTTATTTATTTATTTGCCAGAAAGAGAGCAAGCACAAACAGGGGGCAGCAGGCAGAGGGAGAAGCAGGCTCCCCACGAAGCAGGGAGCCCGATGCAGGACTCAATCCCAGGACCCTGAGATCATGACCTGAGCAGACGGCAGATGCTTAACTGACTGAGTCACCCAGGCTTCCCAAAGCACACTTTTCTAAGAATGGAAACCACCCACGGCAGAGCAGAAGAGAAAGAGACGGGTTCTCTGACACAGTGGAGCCATTCCCCAGTCCAGTACTGCCCACTTCTAGGGTTCTGTTACAGGCATCTGGGTTTGAGCCATTAGTTTTCAGATCTTTGTCGTTCACAGATGAATGTATTCCCATCTTCATTCCCAAAATGAAAAAGAACTATTTTGAAAAAGTGGGTTTTTTTAAGCATAAATGTTCTTTAGAATCTGAATTTCTCAACATTTAGGTCAAAGATCTGAAAAAAAAAAAAAAAGAAAGAAAAAGGGAGGGAGGGAGGGAGGGTGGGAGGGAAAAAGGAAAGAAAGAAGGAAAGAAAAGATAATAGGAAAAAAATAGTATTTGAAAGCAAGGTTAAATTTAAAGAAAGCAGTATAAAATTTGAATGTAAGCCGTGTCTCAACTAAAGGTATCTGCTCGGGGGCACCTGGGTGGCTCAGTGGGTTAAACCTCTGCCTTCGGCTCAGGTCGTGGTCTCAGGGTCCTGGGATCGAGTCCCACATCAGGCTCTTTGCTCAGCAGGGAGCCTGCCTTCTCCTCTCTCTCTGCCTGCCTCTCTGCCTACTTGTGATCTCTGTCTGTCAAAATAAAATAAAATAAAAAATTAAAAAAAATTTAAAAAAAAATCTGAAAAATCTTTAAAAAAAAAAAAAAAGGTAGGGGCGCCTGGGTGGCTCAGTGGGTTAAGCCGCTGCCTTCGGCTCAGGTCATGATCTCGGGGTCCTGGGATCGAGTCCCACATCAGGCTCTCTGCTCGGCGGGGAGCCTGCTTCCCTCTCTCTCTCTCTGCCTGCCTCTCTATTTGCTTGTGATCTCTCTCTGTCAAACAAATAAATAAAATCTTTTAAAAAAAAAAAGGTATCTGCTTGGACAAATGAGAGGCTGTGTGTAGCCGCCATCAGCTACTGAGAAGCTGTCCCACATGGGTTTATCCACACTGCACTTGAAATCTGCAGAGTGGAGAGGGGAAAGAGCATCGATTAGTGAAGCTGATGAGGTAGGGAAAGCCCCAGACTGGTTGAGGCATCTCAGCCACTGAGGTTAGGCTGGGGCTTACTGCATGAGGGGCCTGCATGCCTGGGGAAAGGGCCCAGGAGCTTTAATGGAGAAAGAAAAACCAGAAGGAAGGGAAAACAAAAGACACACACTAAAGCATCTTTACGATTTTGCCCAGGGCTCTCTTTTCCACTACATCTTACCACAACTTCTGTGACAAGTAATATCAAATTACTTAGGATCTCATCGTACAATAAAGGACAAGCATGAAAAAACAGAAAATAGTACTGAATGTGGAGAGAAAAGGATACGTTGTAAAGGAACTCTACAGAAAGAAAGGGGTTTCATCAGTTAAAAGGATTTTCAGCGTCAACAATAGAAAAATCTTGTAATCTGATTTAGAGAAGGAAATCTTAAAAGTACCATTTGAGGGACGGGCTAAATGATTTATTTAATCCTCACACCTACTCTATCAAATGGCAGCAGAAGAATCTTGAAGTCTGTACACACACACACACACACACACACACACACCCCATTTCCATAAGGATTCATGGCCCCCGTGTTCTTTTCTGTATGAGGTAGATGGGAGGCTGGGAAGCAAACCCAGGCATCAAACAGACTCAGTTTTTCTACTCATCCCCACAGCTACCATTGGTACCTGCATGTCCCAAGAATGGAGGCTAGAAAATGAAAGCAGGGATCATTCTACAGATTCAGCTGAAGGGGCTCCCGCCAGGGAGAGGAAAAGGCGAAAAGAAAGGATGAGGGCCCAGAAGAGCATGAAATAAAGCCTAACGAGAAGCCATGTGGGGAGTCTCATGTGGGAAAAGAAGAGTGGACGGGGCCGAGAGGGACACTACCCGGTAAAGTTGGACTCAACTGTATACAACGTCCCAGAGGCACAGGGCCCTCAACACGAGCTGTGTCCATGTCGCTGACCGGTATGTTAGCCTGGAGGAGCTGCTTGGACTATGCTACTGATGACTGTTTGTTGCCAATTAGAAATTAAACATTATAAGCGATACAACATTTGTATTTCATATGAACAGTTTTAGGGTTTATATCCCTTTGGTGGAGAAGTTCTAAACCCTAAAGGATCTACCCTATATGCACGGGCTGTGTATTTAGGGTCCCATCGTCAATAAGTCTGAAAAATATTACACAACATTAAACATCTGACTCAAAGAGTTCCCAGAATGAGTGTGCTTCGCAAACCACAGGCCAGGGCCCCGAGAAGAGAAAATACAAAGCACATGTCCTTACCAGAAAACTGGAAGAGGATCTTATTGGGAGGAAGTTCTCGGTCAAAGATCTAGGAATGTCCTATATTTATAATAGATCGCATTGATATGCAATGAACAAACAGCAAAGACTTCTAAGGGGCGAACATCGGAAACGTGTTATCAGCAAGTTCATCTCCCCAGAACACGTTTCCCCCAGAGATCTGCATCACTCCCTCACTCCACTTGGGCTCCTTCTCAAAGGACATCTCCTTGGGAAAGACTTTATTTGTCTAGTATGGCAACCCAGTAACTGTCTTACCACTTACCTTGTTTGATTTTTTTATAGCCCTTATTCACCCACATATTATGTATTTCTATGGTTATCAGTTTATTGTCCATTTCCTCGCTTGAAGGTTGGCCCCCTGAAGCCAGGGTTCTTGTTTGGTCTCCTCTGTCTCCTGGGGGCCTGGGACAGTGCCTGTCGCATTGTAGGACTTCAAAAATAGGGGCTGACTAAATACTCAGGAGAACCCACAGCGGTTTCTTCATCCTCTACAAGCGATGTTTGTTCTTGAAGCGTTTCATATTTTCAAAGATTTAAAAATCCCTCAGAGCGAAGAAAAAGGTCTGTCCATAGTCAAGCTGTCTAGACCTGTCAGGATTATGGTTAAGGCTGGGTCTTTTACTCTTCAAATGATTGGTAGGGCTCACATCTAGTGAAGACATCATCCTTTTATCTAGGGGCAATGAGAGCTAAAATATATATATTCCAAGTAGCAAGCAAACAGAAATTTTCCTGACATAGAGTAAATACAGAAACTGCGGAACATCACAATACTGCGTCATCCCTCGTGGACTGAATTGTGCTGTCCTTCCCCAAATTCCCATGCTGAGGTTCCCTCAATGAGACTATATTTGGAGACTATAAAGGTAAGTGAAGGCCTTAGGGGTGGGGCCCCCTTCCTAAAGGAATGGGTTCCTTGGAAGAAGAGGACAGGACACCAGAGCTCACTCTCTTTCTGTGCACACACAGAGGGAAGGCCAGGTGAAGACACAGAGAGAAAATGGCTCTCCTCAAGCCAGGCAGAGAAGTCTTACCAGAGACCAAATATTCTGGCAGCTTAATCTTGGACCTCTAGCCTCCCAAACTGTGAAAAATAAATTTCTGCTATGAAAGCCACCGGGTCTGTGAAACTCTGTTATAGCAGAACAAACAGACCAATACACCTCCTTTTGTTGAGATTTATGTACATTTTCTTGAGGGAATAAAACCCAATCCCTGCAAATTCAAGTTTTCCTCATGATGATTTGCCTAAAAGTCCATCCCTTTCACTGAGGAAAGAGTATGTTCCGTGGTAAGTGGATAGAAGTTTTTCAGGCAGGACTGTACAAGGTAGTATGTTTCTCACCACCAACTAGAACCATCCGAAGCATCTGTATAGGAAACTTCTGAGATTGATGTTTTGAAAGGGCATGTACCAAAGATGGAAAAAAGGGCAAGTCAGTAGCATCTGTAAGATTAGGACAGGAAAGTTAAATAGCACAGTAAGCTGAAGCTTAGGGGAAAATGCTAAGACAACAAAAAGGTTAACCAGGTTCAATGAATCAATGATAAAAGAAGGAATAAGCCCACATCTTGAGAAAGACTGTGCAGTAGTAATAAAAGACTAAGAAGAGAACCCAAGACCCGACAGCCTTTATGTGCTGCAAAAAGAAAGGCATTCAGATTAGGAAAAGAACAAACATGGTTAACAGGAAATTGAACAGCTAAATAAATTACAGTGCTTCCATCTTTCGCATATTAGGCAGCCACTAAAAATTACATTTATGAAGAGTTCTTAATGGCATGGAAAAAAACATGGCATAAGATTAAGTTGGGGGGAAAGCAAGATACAAAATTGAATCACAAATTATCTTGATTTATGAAAAAACAAAATCAGAGAAAAAAATACCAGATGGTTGTCTGTGATTGGTAAGATTATAGGTCTTTTTTGTCTATATATATTTTTATAAACCTTCAAACAATGAACATTTTTTTCATTGATCATCTTTTTTGTCTATATATATTTTTATAAACCTTCAAACAATGAACATTTTTTTCATTGATCATCAGAAAATAAAAATAGAAAAATTAAAAACAAACACAAAAATAGAAGCCCAAGACACTTCAGACTGTGATAAAGCAGCTTTAAGCCAGTATTAAACAAGGCCGGGATCCCAGCCCAAGGAGTTGCAGTGAGGGAAACAGTTATGAGCAAGACCTGAGGACCCCTAACCATTAACTAAGAGGCCAGAAAGGTCTGGTTTTCCAAAAGTATGGGACTCTTAAACCCTTGGGCACAATACCTCAGAGAAACTATTGACTTGACGGCTTTGAAAACCTGGAAAAAGTGACAGAAAAGGAACAGGCTTGCTTGAGTCTGCCTACCATTCCCCTCGATTGTGAGCTCCAGCGGTTCAGGAGCATTACCCAAACCTGGTAGCGACAAGAGGCAGAGCCCCCACAGACTCCAGCCCCACAGTGCAGTCTACTTGCAGTCCTCAGCCTCTGGGAGATAAGGCCAAAGTTCACGTTTTTTTCTGGCGCTACCTTTTTCCCCAGATGCCTGCTCCTCTGTCTTCACAGCATTCTGCAGTCTCCCTCTACTGGTCTCTTCCGACCTCACCAGGCTCTAGTTCTGCCCAAAGCACACCCTTCTCAGGTCCTTCAAAGCTCCATTTGACCACAGGCTTGCGGAGAGCTGGCCCTGCCATCATATTAGGGTATTTCTGCACGTATATGCTTCTATGTAACCAGCCCTGAAAGACAGCCATGACTTCCTACGACCAAGAAGACCTGATCATTTACAATTTGAGAGCCTCCCTTTAGAGGATTGAGAATGGCCATTCACGTATTAGAAGTTTTTAAAGTGCCTACAATAAAGAAATTTGTTGAAAATTTACCATGCTTGGGCGCCTGGGTGGCTCAGTGGATTAAAGCCTCTGCCTTCGGCTCAGGTCATGATCCCAGGGTCCTGGGATCGAGCCCCACATTGGGATCTCTGCTCAGCGGGGAGCCTGCTTCCTCCTCTCTCTCTCTGCCTGCCTCTCTGCCTACTTGTGATCTCTGTCTGTCAAATAAATAAATAAAATCTTAAACATAAATAAATAAATAAATAAATAAATAAATAAATAAAATTTACCATGCTTTATTTAAAAAAAAAAAAAAACCCTTTCTTTAAAATCCTGTTAAATCCAATAAATTAGTGATCGTGGAGTCTGCTCTGGCAAGAGTTACAGCCGAAGTTTCCTCCCCAGTCACACTTAGGGCAGAAATAATTTGCAGCACCTGTGCCTTTATGTAGTATCCTGGCGCTCTAACTAGCAGAAGAGCAAGCTGCAGGCGCAGCTCCGCCTCGTGATGGGTGTCCACCTGCTACAGGGAAAGCAATCCACCCTCCTGTGCCCAGCAGATGGGGGTCTTCCTCCTCTCACTTGAGTCCTCTGACTTTTTCTCTTGCGCTATGTGCTCTTTCCCCGTCCGTCATAGTATTCACCAAAGACCACCACTGTGCACAGAAGCTCAGACAAGCAGCAGATACTAGCAAGGAGGCAATAGCCAGACAATCGATTTCCAGGCTTTCTCCCTACCTATTCCTTTAGAAGAAATCTTAATATTCTTTTCCTTAACGTTTTTTCCTCAGCTAACTCATCACTTCTTCGGGAACACCTCTTTGATCAGAGAAGATCCCCCACCTTATTCCCATAAGACGAACCATACCTTCTGTTGGTATCACGTACTTCTGCATGAGGGACCTAACACAACCACCGTTTAATCTTGGTCGCATGAGCATGTGAGTAATGTCTGCCTCCCTCACTGATTAATACACTATAAATTACTATACTCCATACACTACGTTCATTGTTTTACACTTTTTTTTTCATTTAATCCTTACCATAATTCAGTTAAGCATAAGGGTTTGGAAGAACAATGATTATCCCATTTTATACATGAAGAAATTGAGGCATAAATTGCTCAAGGAACTTGACCAAGATCACACAGCTAATAGGTGGCAGACCAGAGTTTGAATCCACACATTCTGATTCCAGAGCTCTTACTCTTAACCACGAGGGTATATGGTCTCATATAAGTTCCGCGAGGGAATGGGCTGTACCTGACTTTGCCCACCACTGTATCCCCAGTGCCTAGCACATACAGTCTTTCACTATGTTTTTTAATGAATGATGAAGGGATGAATAGATCAATGTAATTCAAGAAATTCAGAAATACACACTCCGTAACATAAATGTTGTCCCTAATCCTACCACCACCCCTCCCAGAGAAAACCTCTCTCAGCAGTTTTCTAACTGCCCCTTAGAAATCAAAGTTTTATCGAGCGATGTCATGCAGTACATCAGGTATATGGCTGATTCCGGGAATTTTTGAGACTTAGTAAGAATAAGAACTTCTCCCCTCGGGGCATTATCATTGTGTCAGTCCACTGTTTCCTCCCACTTCCTCTCCTACCACCACAAGAACTCATGTTTTTTGCAATAGGAACAGAGGATGGATAAGCAGATGTTTATCACCTAAGCAATAAACAACATCATTCACAATATCTAAAATCAAGAAAAAGAACTCTGGGCCGGATACAAGTACAGATATGTAGAATCAAAACTGAATAAGTAATAAAACTGAATAAAATAAAAAAGAAAGAAAGAATTAATAAATGTTAAAACTGGAGAGAACCGCAGCAGCGTGCCGCATACCTCGGCCCCCGCTTCTGGCCTGCTCAACATTTCTAATAACCATTTCGATGAAAAGAGAAAACAAGTTCATCATTTCTGAAGATAGCACTAAACCGGGAGAGATAGATAATATTTCAGATGACAAGACCAATCTTTGAAATTATTCCAGTAGATGGAAGATAAAACTTAGCAGGATTTAAAGTCTGAATTTAAGTTCTTGAAACTCAATAATATAAATGTAAAATGGGGACCCCACGTTCTCATAGCTTATGGAAAAAAAAAAAAAAAAAAAAGCCTGTACACGGCCAAAGAATAATTAAGCCAACGACACTTATGCAGCAGAAATGAATGTCAGTCACCAAATGCAGATGTGCAGGAAATATCTATTTACTGTTTTTCCTCTGTTTAACTTATGATTTAGAGACTTAAATCTGCCAAACAGGCAGAAAAGTTCATCTGTCCTTCTTGAAGATTCTTCACTACCCCCAGGAAGGTCTGCGAAGTTTTCCCAATGTCAAGGCATGGGGAGTTGGATTGCCCCTCCTATCTCTCGTCATCCATCTGCACAGCCTATAGAGACCCGGGGTCCTGCTGCTGCATGGCACACTTGGGCCATTAGGACCTTTGTGAAGACTGAGAAACCTGTGTCTGAACTCTTCCAGCTCTCCTTCCCTGACTCTGTGGCCAAGAAGTAGGACTATGTCACCACTACTCAGGAACCCACAGACTTCTTTCTCCCACTCTCTCCTGTCCTCAGGCCTTTTTGGTCTCAGGAAATGCTATTTTTTTTTCCCCTGAGTAAATCCCCTTGGCCCTTACATCACCTCAATAAATATTCTAAGTTTCACTATAAGTTCTAAGGCTTATAATTATAAGTTATAAGTTTCCGTATAACTATAAGGCTTTTGAAAAGTCCTGAAGCCTGCATTCTACAAGTCTACATTCTACATTCGGAAGGCTGCTTCTGCTTTCCACCTTGACATACATTTGTCCCAAGGCAACAAAGGGAAGTGCAGGCTATTTGCTTGAATTGAAAGAAAGTACCCGGGAAAACAAAACAAAATAGAACAAACTAGTAGGTGGCAATATGCAGCCCAAAGGTAATGGAGTACTATCGTATCGCATTAAGGGCAACGAATATGGGCTGTAAAATTTGCAGAAATTGTGTACATGACATAATGTTAAGTGAGAAAGACACAGAAAAATGATACAAGCTGATATAATATTTTTATGTCAAATTAAGTACATAATCACTTCTGAGGGAATAAGGTATACCAAAGAAATGCAAGACCAAAAAATATATTTTTAATGAAAATTTAATTATTATAAACTCAATGTGAACTAATAAGTGAAAGGTGAAGGTTTTTTTCTTAAGGAAGCCTAGCACAATTTTGAGATTCTGCTAAGAGGTGGAAAGTATTAGCAGTCTAATAATATCCATTCTTCCTTTCTTATACTGTAAGTGAATCTTAGCAAGTGACAAGGCTAAGAGGAGTGGCCATGCCACTCTTGTAATGGGTGTAATCATGTGCCTTTCTTGTCAAAGGAACCTAATTGGAAGTGATATGTGCCACTTCTGATCCCACAGTGGGGCTGCCTTCCCCTTGTTATCCTTTCTTATCTCTCTAACTAGAACCCATACATGGCTGCTAACCAGCTTCAACCAAAAAGATGATTATCAACCTGGAATTTTCACCTCTGACTGCTCCATGAAAGAGACCTTACTGATTTAAGGGATCTTTCTGTTTCTACAACTTTAGCCTACCCAAACCAGTACAAGGCATCACTAGAAGTCTTACCTTTAACCATGTTCAACTGATTATATCACAGATATACAGATCAAATCTGTTCCATTGATATCCTAAAGAAATGGGTTCATCTCAGGGTTTCGCAGAGCCCTAAAAAACAAGAAGATGACCTAAAGGGAAAGACTAAGATGGTCCCCTTCTGTTGGCAGAAGGAAACAAAAGAGGGTTGACGCAAACATTTCATTCATTCATTCATTCATTCATTAGGACTTTACAGAGCCTTTCACTTCTAGTATGCCATTCAATTCTGAGAGCTAGGGTTGAGCCTGGAGCAGAAGATACCATCTTCCAGTATTTGAAGGGCCAGTCTAAGGACAGAAAGTTCTCCCTTTAAAATCTCTTTGTGTACTTTTTATTATGCATGAATATATTCTTCTCACTGTAACATATTCTAAAAAGACAGGAGGACACAAATAAACCAAGGTAGTCCCTGGTCATTCCTCTTCTCTTCCTCCAGCTCCCCTCCCCGAAAGTAATCTTTGTTAACAGCTTCAGTGTCTATGCATAGCTTATTTGCAGTTTTATACAAAGACAGAGTCGTTCAAATGTCATGACCTCCAGGAGTCCTTCCTTGAGTTTCTGCCCTCAACATGAGCTAAGGAAGCTTCTCTGGCACCACGACAGCACCAGAGCCATTCTCTGTCCTTGACTTAAACAGGATGCACAACGCTATTTACATATTGGTCTGAGAGAGTGTGTCCTTTGAGGACAAGAAGGCTTTTATGTATTGGATAAATGCATGGAAGCTACATAGTAAGTTCAATAAATTGTCAAACTGAATGGAAATGAAGTTAAAGAGAGGCGGATTTGTTCCACAAAGCCAAATTCAAAAACTTAAGTAGAACCAAATGTTTGTGAATTAATCATCTTTAAAGCCAGTTTTTTTGTCAAAGAGTTGCTTACATTGTGAGGGAATTTGGCTCTCTGTGACCAATACCCCTTAACTCCAAAATTTTAATCCCCTATAAATATTTGTTCCACTTAAAACACTTTCTGTGATTTTCAGAAAGCTGTAAGAGAAAATAAGAAACCAAATATTCTCCCCTTCAGTTATGCACCTCCTCTGTTTTGATCCCTCCTGGGTCTTCCTTCAAGATTCTGGGAAGGGACTAGAAGTTAGACCTCTCATTATAAACAGAGTACAAATATACAACATCTAGATCCTATTTTCCTTAACTGATTGAACCACAGTTTCCTCTCTTCTGTGGAAGATAAGGAACAGAGTTACCTAGCAGAATTTTTTAACCATTATTCTAGTATGTGTAGAAAAATAAGCGTTTTTTTCTACTTACATATTCTTGACTGCTGGTGATTTTACTTTTCTAACACGAGTATTTCACAAGAAACTGCATTGTCATAAAAGCGAAACATGGTCATTTTTCTTTTCTTGTGAGTAAAGAAGAACCAGTTTGTATGTAATTGAATCAGTCTTCCTCCTATTTGCTCTACTCTTTTACTTACTTCTTTTCCTAGAGTCTCGTTCCCATTAAATTTTCATAATATTCTATTAACTCACTGAAAAGAATCCTACAAGGTATTGAGGTTAGAAGGAAATCATTTCCTTTCATTATTGTCGGGAGAAATTTTTTTGACAAAAGATTATTTTTTCCTGTGGACATTTAGTTTACTCTCTTCCAGAATTCCTATAATTATGCTACTGTTATCAGTCCCCCCCTTAAGGCCACCACATGGTTTTTATATAAAACTGTATCGAATTGCTTTGAGTTTATCTCCGACCTTTAGTATTACTTTCAAATTACAGGGTATCTAATTAGAGAAGGTTTTTGTTTTTTTTCATACATAACATTTCAAAACTGTACCACCGCAGATCAAATACCTGCTGTTTGCACCTCGGTCTTTTTCCTGACGTTCTCCTAAAAGCAGCTTTAGCTGAACCCTGCACACTGTTGCTGTGTTGTTGCAAAGATGAAAGCAAAATTCCATGTGTGAAGCCCAAATGGAAACCACAGAAGGCAGGATTCACACTGCTAATTGTTGCTTAGCAATAAAATGTGCAAAACATGCTAATGGAACAGTAACATTGGGCACCAGAGGCATCTGCAAATCAGAGAATTAGAAAGCCAACAGTAAGGGCCAGAAAAGGAATTCCATTCCTTAAAGGAGTTGGGGGGGGGGGGCAGTTTCTGCCCTTGTTCCTAGTTAGCACGCTCAGTTGAGAAGACAAAGAATCCCTTCATCCAGTAGATTCTCCGGTTACAGAATTTGAAGACTGCATGGAAACAGACACTCAGAGGCTCATCTTACCCTAAAGGAGTCCCTGATGGAACTGGTCATACCTACAAGTACATATTATCGTTCTCTTTTCCCTGTTAAAAAACTGATGGTCCCCTTCTGTTGGCAGAAGGAAACAAAAGAGGGTTGTTTCCCTCTTTTGGAGGGTAGACATTCCATTCTCCGTTCACGTGGTTTGCTAAGGGCGCAGGTGGGATTTCTAGCAACTCCTACCAGAGCCACCCTTAGCCACAGGCTCTTTAGGGGAGGGTCATGCCTCCAGGGCTAAGGCCTCCTCTGAAGAAACAAAACAAAGATCCCACCATGTATAGGACCAAACTGATATGGAGTCTTAACCTGAGAACTGACTTCAGCTTTTTCTTATTGTGTTTTATTTGGTTTGGTTACACCATCATTTGTTTCTGAGGTTTTTCCAAGATAAAATGTGCCAAGCTGCCTTAAAAGACATCTGAGTCTACCTATTATTTCTAATCTCATGGGGGACATTTCAGTGATGATGGCCAGGCAGGGATGTTTGGGGATTTAAAAATTGCACCTCAATTCATATTAAATCAATCTTAAAGGGAAAAGAAAAAAATCATGCCCCCCCCAAAGGAAAAGAAGAAGAAGAAGAAGAAGAGGACAAGACAAGACCTTTCAGAAGGAGGTAAGGACTCCTGTAGGCCACAAGGTGATTCTTGAACAACAGAGTGCCTGCCAGCCAAGACACGGTTTGCCTCTCCATAATGTCTCTCTCAGGAAATCTTTATTGAACAGATATGTGTGTTCTGTTCTTTGCTAGGTGTTTTGGCTATACAAATATTTTTCACATGGTCTCTGACTTATTAGCAGTGTAGAAAAGATAATATGAAGATGTGATACACACACACACACACACACACACACACACACAATGGAATACTATGCAGCCATCAAAAGAAATGAAATCTTGCCATTTGCAATGACGTGGATGGAACTAGAGGGTATCATGCTGAGCAAAATAAGTCAATCAGAGAAAGACAATTATCCTATGATCTCCAATATAAGGAAGTTGAGAGGCAAAGTGGGGGTTCGGGGGGTAGGGAAGGAAAAAATGAAACAAGATGGGATCAGGAGGGAGACAAACCATAAGAGAGTCTTAATCTCACAAAAAAAACTGAGGGTTGCTGGGGAGGAGGGGAATAGGGGGAGGGTGGTGGGGTTATGGACACTGGGGGAGGGTATGTGCTATGTATGGTGAGTGCTACGAAGTGTGTAAACCTGGCAATTCACAGACCTATACCCCTGGGGCTAATAATACATTATATGTTAATTTAAAATTTTAAAAAAAAAACCTATTTGGACCTCAAAAAATACACAAGTAAATTCTTACAATAAAAAAATTTTGAAAAGATAATATGCATGAACCAATTAGGAGATACAAAAAACTATCATCTAAAAGAGAAAGATCCTCAGACTGAAAACTCAGTTACATTTTGCAAAGTTTAACTAGCCTGGCTTTAATAATAATCTACTATGCCCTGAATGGATGGACAGAAACATCCAGATGCTTAGCACCCAACAGACACTTCTTACAAAGCTTTTCATTGAAGTATAGCTTACTGTCAAGTGCACAAACATTAATGGTATATAGCTCAGTGAGCTTTTCACTTAGGCAATATCAGCGCAGGTAGCTACCACACAGATCAACACAGAGAAATTCCCAGCACTCCTGAATGCTCCCCCGATCAATACTGCCCCAAGGTAACCATCATTCTGGCCTCTATCACCACTGATTCATTTTGCCTCTTTTTGAGCTTCCCAGAAATGAAGAGTGCTCTACTCTTTGATGCCTGGCTTCTTTCACTCAACAGTATGTCTGTGAGATTCATTCGTGTTGCATGGAGTAGCTTGTTCTTTTTCATTACAGTGTAGTAGGCCATTGTGTGACTATACCAGAGTTATTCATCCATTCTCTTTTGATAAACAGTTGGGATTTTTTTTCCAGCTTTGAACTGATGTGAATAAAGCTGCCATAAACATTCTTGTCCATGTCATGGATAGACATGAGGACACATTTCTGTTAGGCATCTATAAATCAAGGAGTAAAATTGCTAGAGGGGTATCTCTTTAGCTTTGACACACACCACGAGTTTTTCAAGTGCTTGTACCAACCCCTATATCTCGAGAGATGGAGTTTCACATGCCCTACATACTTCTCAACATTGGCTATCATTAGTCTTTTAATTATAGTTACAATGGCCAAGTCTCATGGCTTTAATTTGCAATTTCCTAATAACCGGTGATGTTATACACCTTTTTACATACTCATTGGTTATCTGAATATTGTCTTTTGTAATAAAGCTTATAGAGCTGTTTTGAGAAGGACTTAAGTTTCAAAGAGCCAGGATGGAGATCTCCTGCTCTTATGGTCCTGATTAACTAGCAAAGGCTGCTGGAGCCACAACTCATAAAAGGAGACACCTCAAGAGTGAGTTGCCTGTCACCAGAGCTATTTAAGCAAAGACTAGACAAAAAAGAAATTTGTACAGGAATGTAAATACCAGCCAGGTGGTGAGACTGAGTAAACGTAAATGTCTCTTCCAACAGTGGCACAGGCCACAGGGATTCAACCATTGCTAAATCAATGAGAATGGGAAGGCAGAGGGTGGAAGTCAGAGGACAAACCTTTATAAGTATCTATTGCGTGCCAAGGGTTCTAGTAAGCCTTTACATGCATTAATTCATTTAATTCTCACAGTAATCATATAAGATAGTATAAGGGAAAACCTAATCTTTTCCTCCTCTCTACACACAACACTCATACTTCTGGTCACCAAATGTGTGGGGATTTTTTCACACTGATCAATTCTCAGACCCAGCTGGGTGCCCTCCAATTTAACTCGGTTTTGACACTATCTACTTGGACTTAGCATCAGAACCCACCAGGTAAGGGCTCAGTTCCACAAAATGCCTCCACTTCAGATGCCAATGGCAAGTCCCAGGTTGTCACTTGAACTTCTGACCAGCCAACTATAGACTGAGGCTCCAGCGACCTCCTTTTTGGGCTCTATAATGTGCTAGCATGGGTCACAGAATTGAGGGAAATACTTACTTATGTTATCAGTTTGTTATAAAGAATAAAATAAAAGATGCACATGGACAGCCAGCTGAAGAGATCCATAGGGTGAGGTCCAGAAGGGTCCCAAGGGCAGGAGCTTTGTGGAACTAGGATGGGCCACCTTCCCAAAGCATGGATATGTTCACCACCTGCAAGCTCTCTGAACCCCATTGTTTAAGATTTTTATGGAGGTTTTATACTTGTGCATGACTGACTAAAATCACTAGCCACTGCTGATTGACTCCAACCTCTACCCTTCTCATCAAATGGTTCGTTCCTCTCACAGCTATCCTAAGGCTATCCAGGAGCTCTCAATCACCAGCCATCTTGATAGCATGCAAAAAGACACCTCTCACTTTGGAGATTCTAGGAGTTTTAGGAGCTATATGTGGAAAACAGGGACAGAGATGAAATATGTTTCTTATTATGTCACAGGTAGATACTAATTTGTATGTTATCTATTGCCGTATAACAACATTACCACACACTTAGCAGCCTAAAACAACACACATGTATTATCTCATAGTTTTATGGGCCAGGAGTCCAGGCATGGCTTAACTAGGTCCTCTACAATCAAGGTGTGAGTCACAACTGGGTTCTCATCTGAGACTTGACAGGGGAAGTATTGCCTTTCAAGATCACATGAATGTTGGCAACACTCAGTCCTTGCAGGCTCTCAGACCGAAGGCTTCAGTTTCACCTTGGCTGTCGGCCACTCTCTGTTCCTTGCCACATGGCTCTCTCCAGATGCCAACTCACAACATGGCAGCTTACCTCTTCAAAGCCAGCAAGGAAGAGCAATTCCTTTTTTTTTAATATTTTATTTATTTATTTGACAGACAGAGATCACAAGTAGGCAGAGAGGCAGGCAGAGAGAGAGGAAGGGAAGCAGGCTCCCTGCTAAGCAGATGTGGGGCTCGATCCCAGGACCCTGGGATCATGACCTGAGCCAAAGGCAGAGGCTTAACCCACTGAGCCACCCAGGCGCCCCAAGGAAGAGCAATTCCTAACGAGACAAATGTTCCAATCACAGGTAACATTATCACGTACATGCAATCCTGTAAATTCTGTAGCCTTTATCATATTCTATTAGTTAGGAGTAAGTCACAAGACCCCACCCACACTCAGAAGGAGGACATTACAAATGGGTGTACACCCCAACAGCAGGAATGATGGGAGCCACCTTAAAAGACCACTTACTACTATTCTCGCTTTACAGGTGAAAAACAAAGTGGGAAAGTTCAAATAAATTGCCAGTCAACAGCTAAGCCAGGTTTGAACACAAGCGTATCTAAAACCAGAATTTGCCTTCTTAACCAGTATAGGGCCAAGAAACTGCCCAAAGTGTAGGTAAGACTAGAGCTTGAATGGCTGATTCTGAATAATCTGGGAGAATGTGTTAGGGAACCCACAGAAGCAAAGAGGCAGGAAAGAATGGATGTATTATGGGAGAGTGAGGAGATGGCTCCGTTACAAAAAAGTTGATTTGGGTGTGTAATGGTGGGGGAAGCAGAGGGCTGGAGAGCTGGAGTAGCACAAGAATTCTAGAAAGTCAAATGGAATGCATCAATCTAATGCACTATTCAACAGGGAATTGTTGCAAGTTTGTAAGCGGAAGTTTTTAAACTATTAAGATGAATCAAGTATGATAGCCTCATTCTAATCAATATATCTGAAACTTCTTAGAAGAATAAATCTTGATGTTTACCAAAGTAGATATCCATCTCTACTTGGCAATGCCTTTTAAAACATTGCTGTAATTGATTTAAACAAATAAATATCGACTATCAAGTTAAAAACATTTCTTACAGGAGCATCTTCAATTATATCTAAATGGAAGAAAGACCTTGCAATAAACAAGCAAGTCTTTTTTGAAGGTCTTTACCATCTTCTTGAAGTCATAAATCCTAGAATCTGTGTTCTTGACTGCTCTTCTCAATGGTGAGCTGGGAGATAGGATACCATGGAAATCAGTTACCCTCACGCATTGGACTGCTCAGCCCTCTAACTCACAGGACAGCCAGGAAGACACAGGCTGGTCTGATCCTGTACTGGTCTTATGATGCAGCATGAGGAGGAAAAATTGGGAGCTGTGGTGGGGGAAAAGCTGCACTGGAAATTTTAAAACAAGATGTTTCCTTTGTCTACACTCAGCCTACTTACTTTCACTCCTCCTAAATCAGCAAGTATCACCATGATATTTGTTATAATGAGATGAGATGATTGGTCATCTGCCTAATCACAATCCAGTCGAAGGCATAGAGTCACACTGCCTGGGTTGGAATCCTCTGTCCTCCACCTGCAAACTTTATGACCATGAACAAGCTATTTCACTTCCTCAGGCCCGTAAAGCAGGAGTAAAAATGAGATAAAGCATAAGGTTTGCAGAAGGATAAAGTGAGTTGATACATGTAAAAAGTGTTTCATATACAAAACAAAATGCAGTAGACACAACAAAACATTCATGATTTATATCATGACGGCACAGTGTAGTGATTTACTAGTAAAAGTACAGTGAATTTGTTGAGTAAAAAATTCAATATAATGAACACAATCCTGAATACTTTTCCCTCTTGTGCTTTTTCTGCAAGAGTATGTGTAACTCTGGGGCACAGTCATGGTACAAATGAACATGGGTTTCTTGCTGGAGTGTCCACTTTACTGGAAGATTTGGAGAAAGGAAAAGAAATTTAACTCAAGTTCAAAACTGTTAATTATATTAACATCATACAAGAGGTTTTAAGTTGTTGCATCTGTATTATTTTTCTGATTGATACTGATTTAAATACACACACATCCACTTTAAAGACCACAGTTTAGGACTCCTATGATGGATTTAAAAGTTATAAAACATTCTTCTCATATTAAGTATCTGGAGGAAAGATTCCACTCAAACCAATGCTTGATATATTACATTCATGTTTTTCTCTGTGCTTTATTTTAGACACATTAATTTAAATTATACTCATCTTTTTCATCTGATGGCAAAATAATAGTGCAAATTTTTTATCAAAATAAATCTTACCACAGAACATAAGCCATCATTAAATTATGTAAAAATCTGTTTTCTTCACTAGAGGAAAAATTGGTAGAGTAACAGAAAAATCAGACAGACGCGACCCTCTTGAGGGTCAGAGTACTTAGCTTAAACCTGAATAGATTGGACAATTTACTAAAATTCTCCAGAACTTTTATTTTAGGACTCTATTTCCTAGAGATACTGAGAAATTTAAATCAGATATGTATGTCAAGTGATACACAGGAAGTCTTCTAAAATTCTAGCTCCATTTTTCAACTACCATCTTCCCTACTACCTGCTTCAATGACTACCTCTTCCTAAAATGTCGACCTTGTGTCTCACTAGCCACCAATCAACATGTTTTAACCTTTTTACTAAATCTGACCTTATCTCCCTTTTTTTACTTTCTTATTTAAGATGTCAGTTTTGGGGAAAACATAGTCAAGATGGCAGAGAAGTAGCAGGCTGAGATGACATCAGGTAGCAGGAGATCAGCTAGATAGCTTATCTAAACATTGCAAACACCTACAAATCCAATGGGAAATCGAAGAAAAGAGCAAAAATTCTAGAAACAGACAATCGACCACTTTCTGAAAGGTAGGACCTGCAGAGAAGCAAAGAGAGAAACTAAAAGTAATAGATCAGAAAGGAACAGAGACAATATACAGTAACAGTCACTTTACAGGCAATACAATGGCACTAAATTCATATCTCTCAATAGTTACCCTGAATGTTAATGAGCTAAATGCTCCAATCAAAAGACACAGGGTATCAGATTGGATTAAAAAAAAAAACCATCAATATGCTGCCTACAAGAAACTCATTTAGACCCAAAGACACCTCCAGATTTAAAGTGAGGGGGTGGAAAACAATTGACCATGCTAATGGGCATCAGAAGAAAGCTGGGGTGGCAGTCCTTAGATCAGATCAATTAGATTTTAAGCCAAAGACTATAATAAGAGATGAGGTAGGACACTATATCATACTCAAAGGGTCTGTCCAACAAGAAGATCTAACAATTTTAAATATCTCTGCCCCTAACATGGGAGCAGCCAACTATATAAACCAATTAATAACAAAATCAAAGAAACACATTGACAGTAATACAATAATAGTAGGGGACTTCAACACTTCCCTCACTGAAACGGACAGATCATCCAAGAAAAGGATCAACAAAGAAATAAAGGCCTTGAATGACACACTGGACCAAATGGACATCACAGATATATTCAGAACATTCCATCCCAAGGCAAGAGAATACACATTCTTCTCTAGTGCACATGGACATCACAGATATATTCAGAACATTCCATCCCAAGGCAAGAGAATACACATTCTTCTCTAGTGCACATGGTCTCCAAAATAGACCACATCCTGGGTCATAAATCAGGTCTCAACCAGTATCAAAAGATTGGGATCATTCCCTGCATATCTTCAGACCAAAATGCTCTGAAGCTAGAACTCAATCACAAGAGGAAATTTGGAAAGAACCCAAATACATGGAGACTAAACAGCATTCTTCTAAAGAATGAATGGGCCAACCAGGAAATTAAAGAAGAATTGAAAAAATTCATGGTAACAAATGATAATGAAAACACAATGGTTCAAAATCTGTGGGACACAACAAAGGCAGTCCTGAGAGGAAAATATATAGCAGTACAAGTCTTTCTCAAGAAACAAGAAAGGACTCAAAGGTGTCAACCTAATCTGACACCTAAAGGAGCTGGAGAAAGAACAACAAAGAAAGCCTAAACCCAGCAGGAGAAGAGAAATCATAAAGATCAGAGCAGAAATCAATGAAATAGAAACTAAAAAAAAGAAAAAATAGAACAAATCAACAGAACTAGGAGCTAGTTCTTCAAAAGAATTAATAAGATTGATAAACAGGGGCGCCTGGGTGGCTCAGTGGGTTAAAGCCTCTGCCTTCGGCTCAGGTCATGATCCCAGGGTCCTGGGATTGAGCCCCACGTCCAGCTCTCTGCTCCATAGGGAGCCTGCTTCCTCCTCTCTCTCTGCCTGCCTCTCTGCCTAGTTGTGATTTCTCTCTGTCAAATAAATAAAATATTTTAAAAAAATAAGATTGATAAAACCCTGGCCAGACTTGTCAAAAAGAAAAGAGAAAGGACCCAAATAAATAAAATCATGAATGAAAGAGGAGAGATCACAACCAACACCAAAGAAATACAAACAATTATAAGAACATACTATGAGCAACTCTACGCCAATGAATTCGACAATCTGGAAGAAATGGATACATTTCTAGAGACATATAAACTACCACAACTGAACCAGGAAGAAATAGAAAACCTGAACAGACCCATAACCAGTAAGGAAATTGAAACAATCATCAAAAATCTCCAAACAAACAAAAGCCCAGGGCCAGACAGCTTCCCAGGGGAATTCTACCAAACATTTAAAAAAGAATTAATTCCTATTTTCCTGAAACTGTTTCAAAAAATAGAAATGGAAGGAAAACTTCCAAACCCTTTTTATGAGGCCAGCATCACCTTGATCCCAAAACCAGACAAGGATCCCACCAAAAAAGAGAATTACAGACCAATATCCTTGATGAACTCACATGCAAAAATTCTCACCAAAATACTATCCATTAGGATCCAACAGTACATTAAAAGGATTATTCACCACGACCAAGTGGGGTTTATTCCAGGGCTGCAAGGTTGGTTCAACATCTGCAAATCAATCAATGTGATACAATACATTCATAAAAGAAAGAACAAGAACCATATGATACTCTCAGCAGATGCTGAAAAAGCATTTGACAAAGTGCAGCAACCCTTCCTGATTAAAATTCTTCAAAGTGTAGGGATAGAGGGCACATACCTCAATATTATCAAAGCCATCTATGAAAAAACTCACTGCAAATATCATTCTCCATGGAGAAAAACTGAAAGCTTTTCTGCTAAGGTCAGGAACACGGCAGGGATGTCCATTATCACCACTGCTATTCAACATAGTACTAGAAGTCCTAGCTTCAGCAATCAGACAACAAAAAGAAATTAAAGGCATCCAAATCGGCAAAGAAGAAGTCAAACTATCACTCTTTGCAGATGATATGATACTATATGTGGAAAACTCAAAAGCCTCCACTCCAAAACTGCTAGAACTTGTACAGGAATTCAGTAAAGTGTCAGGATATAAAGTCAATGCACAGAAATCAGTTGCATTTCTTTACACCAACAACGAGACAGAAGAAAGAGAAATTAAGGAGTCAATCCCATTTACAATTGCACCCAAAACCATAAGATACCTAGGAATAAACCTAACCAAAGAGGCAAAGTATCTATACTCAGAAAACTATAAAGTACTCATGAAAGAAATGGAGGAAGACACAAAGAAATGGGAAAATGTTCCATGCTCATGGATTGGAAGAACAAATATTGTGAAAATGTCTATTCTACCTAAAGCAATCTACAAATTTAATGCAATCCACCAAAATCCCATCCATTTTTTCAAAGAAATAGAACAAATAATCTTAAAATTTATATGGAACCAGAAAAGACCTTGAATAGCCAAAGGAATATTGAAAAAGAAAGCCAAAGTTGGTGGCATCACAATTCCAGACTTCAAGCTCTATTACAAAGCTGTCATCGTCAAGACAATATGGTACTGGCACAAAAACAGACACATAGATCAATGGAACAGAATAGAGAGCCTAGAAATAGACCCTCAACTCTATGGTCAACTAATCTTCGACAAAGCAGGAAAGAACGTCCAATGGAAAAAAGACAGCCTCTTCAACAAATGGTGCTGGGAAAATTAGACAGCCACATGCAGAAAAATGGAATTGGACCACTTCCTTACACCACACACGAAAATAGACTCCAAATGGATGAAGGACCTCAATGTGAGAAAGGAACCCATCAAAATCCTTGAGGAGAACACAGGCAGCAACCTCTTTGACCTCAGCCACAGCAACATCTTCCTAGGAACATTGCCAAAGGCAACGGAAGCAAGGACAAAAATGAACTATTGGGATTTCATCAAGATCAAAAGGTTTCGCACAGCAAAGGAAACAGTTAACAAAACCAAAAGACAACTGACAGAATGGGAGAAGATATTTTGCAAACGACATATCAGATAAAGGGCTAGTATCCAAAATCTATAAAGAATTTATCAAATTCACACCCAAAGTATAAATAATCCATGAACAGACATTTCTGCAAAGAAGACATCCAGATGGCCAACAGACACATGAAAAAATGCTCCACATCTCTCGACACCAGGGAAATACAAATCAAAACCACAATGAGATACACCTCACACCAGTCAGAATGGCTAAAATTAACAAGTCAGGAAATGACAGATGCTGGCGAGGATGTGGAGAAAGGGGAACCCTCCTACACTGCTGGTGGGAATGCAAGCAGATGCAGCCACTCTGGAAAACAGCGTGGAGGTTCCTCAAAAAACTGAAAATAGAGCTACCCTATGACCCAGCGATTGCACTGCTGGGTATATATCCCAAAGATACAAACGTGGTGTTCCAAAGGGGCACATGCACCCGAATGTTTATGGCAGCAATGTCCACAATAGCCAAACTATGGAAAGAACCTAGATGTCCATGAACAGATGAATGGATAAAGAAGAGGTGGTATATATATACACAATGGAATACTATGCAGCCATCAAAAGAAATGAAATCTTGCCATTTGCAATGACGTGGATGGAACTAGAGGGTATTATGCTTAGCAAAGTGAGTCAGTCAGAGAAAGACAACTATCATATGGTCTCCCTGATATGAGGAAGTTGAGATGCAACATGGGAGGTTTGGGGGTAGGAAAAGAAAAAATGAAAGAAGATGGGATCGGGAGGGAGACAAACCATAAAAGACTCAATCTCAAAAAACAGACTGAGGGTTGCTGGGAGGAGTGGGGACGGGAGAGGGTGGTGGGGATATGGACATTGGGGAGGGTATGTGCTATGATGAGTACTGTGAAATGTGTAAGCCTGGCGAGTCACAGACCTGTACCCCTGGGGATAAGAACACATTATATGTTCACTAAAAAATTTAAAAAATAAAAAAATAAACAGCAAACAAAAAAAGGGGGAAATTTGGACACAGAGACACACGTACAGGAAGAGTACCACGTAAACGTGAAGATAAGCTTTGTAGCCAAGGAGAAAGGCTTGGAACAGGGCCTTCCTCCCTAGCCCTCAGATGTAAACAACCCTGCAGACACCTTAATTTAAATTTCTAGCCTTCAGAACTGTGAAACAATAAGTTACTGTTGTTTAAGCCAAAAAAAAAAAAAAAAAAAAGACATGAGTTTTAAGAATTGCATGAAATTGATAAGCCACAGACTGGGAGAAAATGTTTACATAATGTATATTTGACAAAGTACTGATATGCCAGATATGTAAATAACTCTTAAAACTCAATAATAAAAAATAATAAAAACTCAATAATAAAAAATAATAATAAATGGGCAATAAACTTGGACAAACCCTTTAAGAGAGAAGATATGTGAATTGTCATTGTTAATTGAATTGTCAATAAATGCATTGAACTGAATTGTCAATAAATCCATCGAAAAGTGTAGTCAGTAGTCATCAGAAAAATGCAAATTAAAATAATCTATACACCCACCCAAACTGTTAAAATTTGAAAAGTGACATCAAATGTTGCCAAGGATATGGAATAAACAGAACTTTCATACTCTATGACCTAGCAATTCTACTTTGAAGTTTTCACCCAAGAGGAACAAAGCATATGTTTACAGGAAACTTGAAAAAGAATGTACATATAGCACTTTTATTCATAATGGCCAAAAACTGGAAATGGCCCAGATATCCTCCATAAGAAAAGGGATTAAACAGACTGAAGTATATTCATACCGTGGAACACAATTCAGCAATAAATAGGAACGAATTACTAATAAACGCAACCATGTGGATGAGTCTCAAACATTACTCTGAAAGAAGAGCACTATATACTGTAGGATTCTATTTGCGTAAAATCCTAGAACAAGCAAAAGCTGAGGCTTGCCTGAGATAGGGCACGAGGGAAGAGTCCGAGATGGTGATAATGTTCTCTATCTTGATATGGGTCTGCATTATATAGAAGTTTGCATTTGTCAAAATTCAAAATTCAATAAATACACACCTAAGATTTGTGAATTTCTTTGTATGTAAATTTTCCAGCAAAAGAAAAATAACCGTAAAAAAACACTGCAGACTGTGTACCGATGTCTGCAGTTTACTTTGGAATGTGTCAAAAATTAAAATGGACTGAAGAATGAGAAGAGGAGAGGACAAATAATTAAACAGATATGTGTGAAAACAAATAGAGTAAAATGTTAATGGTAGAACCAAGGCAGTGTGTACATGGGTGTTTATTACAATTAGTTGTTTTCATAACAAAATATTGGAAAACTTGTTTGGGATAATGCAAAAGTGAATTTTAAAACTCACTGATGGCAAAAATTTCACATTAATTGCTTAAGACATTCCATGAAGGGCACAGTTTTTTTTAAATCACAGACATACATACATATAGTCTTTTAAATTATAATTGGAGCTTCTTAGAGCATTTATAGTATTGTCTATTGAATAATTATTCTCCTCCAAAAACACATAAAAATAGTGTTTAAAAGTTACAGTGATCATGAAATAAAAATACAATTAAAAGAATATTAGCACAAGATCTTAATCCCAGAAGGAGTGTGACAGATTATTTTATCACCAGAAATATTCTTTAAAAAGGAGAAGATGTGTAAGGAAAATCAGACTACAAAGATGTTTCACAGATTATATTAACATCTGCTATTTCTTAGGTCAGACACTGTGACTTTGAAGCGCATTTTTAATGCTTTTTGCTCAGGTCACTACCCATATTAGTGTTTTCCAACAGTTTGTAGTTCTCGACCTCCTGTATCAGAATCACTGGAAAATATTGTTGAGAATTCCAGATCCTTGGGCCCAACCCCTACCAACTGAATCAGAATCTCAGAAAGATAGGGTGATTTTTTTTCTAATTACTTTTAAAATTTTCATATGTGATTGAGCCAGAATTGAGCACCAGGGCTCCAAACCATGCTATTACTGGATATTAAATATGTTCTGCAAGCAACAGGCACATAATAAAGACTCACCGGCAATCTACCCACTAACTCGTTCTGACTTCCAAATAGCACCTAATGTGTGTTCCACATTTCTCCTCCCTTCTTCACTAACACACTTCTTAGAGGTCTCTTGTGTACTAGGCACAAGCTCCTGAAGTGCAGGCTTATTTTCCAGCTGATTTATAGAGTAAGGCTGATGGTTACATTAGAGGGTAATAGGGGATCACTTATGGTGCTATCCCTATGGCTCTGAGCCAGGGTTGGTATAATGTAATATGCAGAACACATGTGTGCACAGGGATCCCCTAAGAGGAAAGGACCCAGACTCTGATCACAGCTCTTATTCATTTAGTAATAAATATTTTTGTGCATCTACATCACCGAGGCCAAGTCTCCTCCTTTTTTTTTAATGTCCCTTAGAGAGTACCGCTCCATAGCTTCCAATGGAGTCATGCACACTGCAGATCCATATATACGATTTAACAGTCATCTTTCATCTAGGTAAAAACAGACTAAAATGTAAGTTTAAGGGCAGTCCTAAAGTGCAAAGCAAAAAAAGACATGACTCAGGATGTATTTGGTGGTAGGAATGGGGATAAAACCAACTGCAGACCAATGCCTTTAGTCTACCAGTAAAGAAAAATGACTCCATTCCTCTTACTAACAAATCCACAAGCCTCATTCCCAAAGCTACTGCTAGTAGAGCATTCCCAAAGCTCCTTGGCCTGGGAGCCTGGAACTATTTTCCCCATTTTGCAAGCTGTGTCCCAAAACTATAACCCAAAGACCACTTGCTCCCCCGGCCAGGAGCCAAAGTTAAAAGACCGAGAAGTTCTATCCTAAGGAAACTTACTTAACTTTCCTTAGTACATTTCTCAAATTTGACTACTAATGCCTTTTCACACATAACCCATATACATGAAATGTCCTGAATCACAACATTTGGAAGTCTGCCTCAGAGATGGCCTTACGTCCTTGCATTCCCTTTCCTGTCTGTTCAAGATACCTAATATCTTTATACCATCTTCTAGCTATTAAAATTCCCAACTGAGATGTTAATCCCAAACCCAGGATCCAGCCACATAATTTTGAGGGCCACCCAATACAAAACAAAAGTGTGGGACCCTTTGTTCAAGTATTATTAAGAATTCCAAACTGTGAGGCACCTGGGTGGCTCAGGTGGCTAAGCATCTACCTTCAGCTCAAGTTATGATCCCAAGGTCCCGGGATCAAGCCCTGCATTGGGCTCCCTGCTCAGTGGGGAGACTTTGTCCTCTTCTATTTCCCTCCTTGTGTTCTCTCTCTCTCTCCCTCTGCCAAATAAATAAATAAAATCTTTAAAAAAAAAAAAAAGAATTCCAGGTTGTCAACAGTGGAGCACAAAATCAACCATGGGTTTCTTCTGAGTGTGGCCCTTACCTGCCTTTCTTACCTCGTTTTTAGAGTCACCCATTAAAAAAAGGAAAGAACCTGACTGAATTAATCATGTGAGTTGAAGAAATAATCATACTAATAGAGGAAAAGCTTGAAGAGATTTTCTTAACAATGCACAAAACAACAATAGCAATAATAAAAAAAACAGCCTGCTTAAATAATAGGGTACTTTTCAGAAGAAAGTGTATTTAAAGGAAGGTTGTGTATGGTAAATTATTTTGAAATAATTTCATATAGAAACAATGGGTTTCATCTAAAATGTGCCTAGACCAAAGGAGAAAGAACTGGGAGGTCATGTTACCTACCTGCAATGAAAGCCTTGTACTAGTTCCTAATTTCTGAATAGGATTTGATGACAACTGGAAGCTGGGGAAAGCACCATAGGCAAAGAACCAACATGTCAAACAGCAGGGGAACTTCACTCTTGCCATAAATAAAGAAGATAAGGCTTCTATTTCTCTTTTGCACAACTCATAGGGATATCATATTCAAATTGCTGAAAAGAAAAGAAAAAGAAACAAATCTTGAAGGTAGCCAGAGAAAAAAGACACACTGCATATAAAAAAGAAAAAATGAAATTATAGTAGACTTCTCATCAGAACCTATGCAGACCAGAGGACAAGGGTGTGACTTGTCTAAAGGGCTGGAAGACAAACTGCCAATTAGAATTCTATACCCAGCAAAAGTATCTTTCAAAAAGGAAGGACAATAAAGATTCTCTGAGATAAATGAAAACTGAGAGATGCCATTGCCTGTATAATTACTCTGCAGAAAATGTTAAAGGAAGTTCTTCAAGCAGAAGGAATAGGATATCTGTCTTAGTCTTCTTGGGCTGCCATAACAAAATATCATAGACTGGGTGGTTTAAACAAGTTTTGTTTAAGTTTTGGAGGATAGAAGTCCATGTTCAGAATGCCACTATGGTCAGGTTCAGGAGCGAGCTCTTTTCCTGACTTGATGGGTCCTCACATGGCACAGAGATGGAGAGCAAGCTATTTTGCACTCCTTTTTATAAAGGCACTAATCTCATCAGACCAGGGCCCTTCCACATCCTATGAGAGATAATCAGATCGTGAAGATCCCATTTCCAAATCCCAACACAACTGAGGATTAAAACTTCAACATGTGAATTGTAGGGAGACACAAACATTCAGTTTATAACAATGTCAGACAAACTTGAATCTACACACAACATACACACACACACACACACACAAATAAAGAGCACTGTCAAAAAAAAAAAAAAAGAGCACTGTCAATGGAATATATGAAGCTCTGATAGAATAGGAACATTATCTGTTTGGTTCACTCCTAGATCTCCAAGGGTTAGGAAAGTCTCTGAGATGTGCTCAAAAAATATTTCTAAATAAGTAAATGAATTTCAGACTAAATGAATACATGGCTGATTAATTGATGTGCATTTTGAGGAAATTGAATGGTGATTAATAGTGCAATGGGACAACTATAAACTCACTTATACAATCACTTTTATTCTCGGTCTCATAACAATTCATTTCAAGTCATTCAAGAGTTTTAGTTTAAGTTCAGCAGGATTGCACTCTTTTATAGCCACAATCTCTGTCTTGCTGTAATAGCTTTAGCAATCCTGCTCAATAGGGGTAAAGTGTCATTTAGATATGAAGGTGAGCATTAAAATTTGGGAATAATCATGTAGATCTATGCTATAAAAAATGCAGAAATAATTTTTAAATATAGAGAAATTTAAAAGAGAATGCAAAAAAATACATGTTTGATGATTCTATTTATAAAACAAACAAACTATAAGCCAGACAAATATGAAAACTGGTTTATTCTGGGGAAGACTGATTAGAAAGGGGCACAAGGGAACTTTCTTAAGTAATGGAAAACATCTGTATCTTCATAAGAATATAGGTTACACAGGTGTATGCATTTGCCAAGATCAACAAATAGGACTGCTTTTTTCATTGTATATAGTTTATCCTCAAAAAAAAAAACTATATAAAAGTATTGAAATCTAGTATGTATATTTACTTTTGGCAATAGTGTAAGTTAACAACTTTAAAACTTTAAGACTCTAAAATATACTTTCTATGTAGTCTGAGTAAATAAGTAAATATTTTGGGATCATGAGAGCCAGAGTCTTCATTGTGTGAGAAGGGAATTATAAATATGGAAAGGGGAAGGCTATTATCAAAACTCTGCAGTGTTGAGTTGGAATCGGAGATACCAGAAGTTACTCATGATCTTTAATATATAGATGAATAGATACAAAAGAAATAAGTGTTGATGAGAACAATTGTGTGTGTTTCCTAGCTCTGTACACTGAGAGCTGTTTACACTAACAGTAAATAACATCAGGCATCAACGAGTGCCAGATCTTGGTCTCTATATAGCATTGTCCACTAAAAAGAACCAAAGGTCTAGGGAGAAGGCCAATTCCAGGTTTGCAGCAGGGAAAAATTAAGACAAGCCCAGAGCATCTTGCACCAGAAAGCAAGGAAGTGCTCAAAGAACAATGGGCAATGAGGAGCCAGTTAAGATGTTTCTAGTGATCACAGTTTAAACACAATTTAAACACAGTTTAAGCATCAAAATAAATAATGAAAATATGCACCAGATACAATGAACTTAGTAAGACATAAGTTTTTTGTGGTTTTCCTGCCAAAAATGTACAACCCAAATCTAATCATGAAGAAATATCAGACAAGCCAAACTGAGGAATAGTCTACAAAATAACTGGCCTGTCCGATTCAAAATTCCCAAGTCAAGAAACACAAAATAAAGGTGGAAGAATTGTTTCAGATTAAAGGAGAGTAAAGAGATATGACAACCAAAAACAGTGAGCGATTCTAGCCTGGTCTTAGAGAACTGACAGCATATGAATATGGATTGTGTATTAAGTGACTACATTGTATCATTAGTTCTTGAATTTGGTCATCACACTACAGTTATGTAAGAAGAGTCCTCTTTCGTTGGGAACACATATTACAGTATTTAGTAGCAAAGGAGAACAATGTATCCGATGTCTTTAACTTTCTCTGAAGTAGTTCAGAAAACTGAGTTGTATTCGTATTTCACACCCATACCTCTATACACAACCAAGTCAGAGGGCAAATGAAACAAAATACATATAGAACTGGTGAATCCAGGTAATCCAGATAACACGTGTATGAAATTTCTTTGTACTATTCTATATAAATTTGCTTGAATTATATCAAAATATAAAACTTTTTTTGAAAAAGGAAGGGAAAATCCAGACCTTCCATTATGAGCTCTGCTACGAGAACTGTGAGACTAACACCCAGAACCTGGATTCACAGAATGCCAAAGTAGAAGGTCGTGTATTTTTATCTTAACTGAAAGTCATATATATACAAACTTAATTTAAAAATATATATATTTCTCTCGGAGCCTCAGTCAAAACCCTTCATGGAAGGAGCAGTGGAGCTATGGTCTGCTGAAGACTTGCCCCACAGGGGGCACCATGACAGCAGGCCCTGCTTGTGGAGGTTGTGAACCTAGATGTGAAGCCCACCTCAGCTGTTCACTAACTCTGTAACATTCACAAGTCACTGAACCTCTCTGGTTCCTCCTCCGTAAAATGGAAAGACAGTGTTTATCTCACAGGACTGAGTGAGGAATAAAAAGAATGCACATAAACAGCATACAGTTGGCACTGGATAAATGTTACCCAAGCTTTGTGCCAGGCACTTCTGTGCATTATCACATGTGAGCCTCACAACCACAGTGAGAAAAGTACCAGGACCTTCATTTTAGAAAGCGGACTCGTAACAGTTAAATATGTCACACAATTTATAAGTAAACCACTCTGGATTCGACCCCTGGTGTGACTGATGGCTACACCCTGCTCAGTGTTCTCGGCCACACTAACCTGCAAAATGCACAGTGTGCATATGCAACAGTGTGGGGCAGGAAAAGGGGAGATAGAGACACGGTGCCTTCTGCACCAAACTGAAGATGACCCTGCGGCTAATGGCTCCAAGAACACCTATTGATCTTAACCTGTATTTTGAGGACTTCATTTAGTTCTTAATAAATGACAGAATAACTTGAAATGACATTTTCATTATTATCTCAAACTGTAATGCCAAAGGACTGCCAGTGACATGTTAATTACTACGCTGTTATAGTTATGAGCCTTTTTTCCTTTATTTCTACTGGCATCACTACCAGCGCTGCTATTAATAAGGGAATGTCAATGATGGCCTAGAACTCTCTCTTATCAAGTTGTTCATACTTCACTGTAAAGAATTACAGAGGCTAAAGTTTTGGCCTTAAAGAGCCATCAAACAAGAATTACAATTCACATATTTCAGTAAAATGTTAATAGCACAATTTTGCAGATGAGAGAACCCCGACTGATTCTAAGCATTTCTGAAAACCTCATGCTTAACAGTTCCTTAAGATTCAAATCTGAAAATCATTAGCCAGGTTAGTGTACACTATCTTAATTGCCATAGTAGCTGAGAGAGAGAGAAAAACTTCTAACAAAAATGGGTCACAAACTATCTAGGTTTGTTTTAATCAGTTATGTAAATTGGCTTCAGACCCACAAACTAAACCAGTGGAGAAAAAGAGATCAGGCTCACTGGAAAGGTACATGGTTCTTTGCAGAAACATTTTAAATTAAAGTATATTTTAAAAGCATCCTGATCTGTAATTCCAACCCAATAAACATCAAATAAATGTGTGGGGGGAAGGAAGGAAGGAAGGAAGGAAAAGACAATCTTTTCTAATGCTCTTCCAACCCTAAGAAGAATGAAAAGAAACCGTGGGAATTCACTAAGTCCAATGTTCACAGGCTTAATCATTTTTAATTTATCTGCAGTCCTGACATGCAGCATAGATTAAATTTGCTACCAAATTTGAATTCATAACTCTCCAAAACAATCACTAAGGATTACAAAGCCTGGTATAATCTTGCCTATTCTCATAAAGCAGTTACACAAACCTACTGAGTTCAACCGAAATTATGGGGGGAACAGTATCTGCCCTGCCCACAGTCATGTGGCTACTATGATGAGAAAATGACCTTTACACACACACACACACACACACACACACACACACACACACATTTTTGTTTGAAGACACTGGTTAATCAAAAAATACAGGTCTGTGTGAGTTGTGACATTCAGAGAGGTTGCTAGTGGCCTGGCCCAGGGCTCTGACAGCTTTAAGGCAGTATGTATCATTGTGGTTGCTGTTGCTGTCATCATTAATATTATATACTATTATTATTACATATTATTACATACTATTCAAAAACTCCACATCCACATCAGGAGGGAAACAACTACAGTTCACCAAAATGCACAGACAGTACCCACTAGACTAACACAAGGCAAAGCTCTTTATGGATAAGCAACTTTCTTGAGTGGCTAAGTCCTTGGCATACATAGGAAGCGCTCAGTTAAGTGTCTGAGGAATAGACCCAAAATGACGCCCTCACTAACTATACTTGAGCTTTCCTCAAACATATGACCCTGAGGCAGCTCGAGAAGAACAATAAAAATAACAACAAGCACTATTTGTGAGCACTATGTAAGAGGCAAAATATGCCAATCACTTTACATTCATTACCTCATTTAATTCCCACAACAAATTTAGGAAGTATCATCATTATCCCCATTCCACAGATAAGAAGACTAAGGCTCAGATACTAAAGTTGTTTGCCAAAGGCAAGCAAGCAACAAATGCTAACTAAGGGAAATAAGCTTCCAACCTGGCATCTCTGACTGTGCTCTTAACCACAGACAAGACTACAGTATCCTCATCTATCCTTCATGTTGGAGAAAAAAATTCAGCCCTAAGAGGCTAATAAAAGAATAGTTAAAAGGATGGCTAGTAGCTCAGGATTCCCTTGCATTTGAAAAGCCCAGGGCATTGTCTGTTTGCTGTAAGTGGGGATTCTGCAGGACATACAAATCTGCGGGTCCCATTAAATGTGCATTCACAAAAGAGGCCAATGTTTGTGGCCCTCATCGATGGTGTATTTACGATGGTTTCCAACACCGCACTCTGATTTAATAGGTTTCTACTTTTTGTCTATTGCCAATGGAGCAAGAGCTTTCCCATTCTACTCAGGAAAAAGAAACTCCAGCAGATGAGAGCTCCTGGCCACATGCCTTTGAAAACTAACGGACTTTGAAGCTGGTCTTTGAATGGTCTGGTTAGAGAAGTCCCAGAATATCTCCTTCGCTCACATCCATTGGAGTCCTGAAGCCTTCTCTTCTAGAGAATCCTCTATTAAAATGCAGAAGTCTCCATCATTGCCAGAAAGAATGCCAGAGCCCTGCTGGTTCCAGCCGAGTTCCAGACTTGGCGTGTAGTCATTGTATCCACAGCACCTGCCAGAGCTTCCCCCATCCAACTGTATTCCCAGCCCAGCTCTCTGGCCAGCCCAGGCCTGTTGCTGTCCTGCCAGGACCTGGCAGGTTTTGCTCCCCCATTATGCATGTTCACTACCAAATCTCCAATCTCATGCTCTGTCTACTGGCTCAGCTCCCTCAGCCATCAAATACTGCAAAACCGTGATGTTTCTTGTCCACGCCAGGATACTTCCAAGAGCGAAAGGGGACTGTATATTAACACTACGCTGGGACACCAGGCATAAATCTGCAAACTTACATCCAGTCACCCCAAAAAATAGCCACAGGACTTCCCTATCCGTAAAACAAAACTACAATTCGTACTGATGTCTTTTCTAACAACTCTGTTCAATTTCTCCCCCTCTTTTCCCTGCCAAACTTGTAGAACTTGTTGTCTACAAATGTGGCTGCCATGTAGTCACCACCGTGTTCTCCCTGATCTCCAGTCACTTGATCTTCTGCATCTACCATTCAAAAGAACTCTCCCCGTACTCAATCAAATCTCCCTCTTTCGGTCTTCATTCTTCTAGAACTCTCTGCTCTATTTGCTTCTCCCCAGTCCTTCCATGCCCCAACCATTAGCTTCCTGAAGATTATCTCACCATCGTCTCATCTGTTCTTTGGTTTTTCCCAATTGTAAATGATCGATACCTTCGAACATTTGAAACACCTGCTTTTCCCAAGTTAAATCTCAGCCATCCCTCCTTTAGCATAATTATGAGATGCTCTCACCCCGGATAAGAGGTTCCTCTGTTGAGTTTCAGTTTATCAACACTCCCCTTGAAATGTTTCATCTGGGAAGGCACACATGCTGACCGGCATGGAGAAGGTCAAGGCTGTTTCTCCCCGCCCAGCCTCTCTCTACCTCTCCAGCCTCCACCTCTCCAGCTTTTCCAGTAGCCTCTTCACTCTGCTCACTGCCATCATGGTAGGGTCAACAAAAGCTCCAAGCTCCTCATTTATGAATTCTACTAAGTTGCTTTCTTCCATCTCGACCTTGTGCAGTGCAGACTTTTTTTTTTTTTTTTTTTTTGCCAACCCAAATACAGGATTTTACATTTATCCCTGTTACATTTCAACATCTTAATTTCAGAACCTATTTCACAGCCTGTCAAGACCCTTTTGAGTTTTAATGCTATCATCTATCATGTTAACCCTTCTTTCTATTGAGTTGTCTACAGCTTTGATAAGCATCCCTTATATGATTTTTTTTTCTATATCAGTTTCAGCTTGGAGACATCTAATTTTTCAAACGTAAGTGTTAAAGACCTATTCACTGCCTCTCAGCTGCTCCCTGCAATACACTATGTCACCAGGAGTTCTAACCTCCCCAGTCTAGGATTATTAGTCCTGTCACCTGGAACAGCGGTTCTCAAACGTTGGTGGACATCATCATTATCGGCCACATCTATTAAAATGCATATTTCCAGGCTCAAGCTTTCACAATTCTGATTCAGTAAATTGGAGAAGAAGCTCCAAAAATAAGTGCCTTTAACAAGCACCAGAAATGACTAATGATTAATCTGTACATGATATTTAAACACTTCTTTAGGACCAAAAACTTCTGCTTTGCTGAATCTGTGGGCAGGGATGGTGTTGGGGGGAGGGAGACAGTGGTAGAAATGAATTAGATTTTCTAAGTGTCCTCTCAGTTCCCAAATGCCTTCTAAGGGAATTGAACATAAGGTTATTCGCCAATATTCGGTGACTTTATTCACATTTTCTAGGTAAATTCATATTCCAGGTACCAGATGACTCCTTAAAAGACCAGACATTTGGGGTACCTGGGTGGCTCAGTGGGTTAAGCCTCTGCCTTCAGCTCAGGTCATGGTTTCAGGGTCCTGGGATCGAGCGCTGCATCGGGCTCCTTGTTCAGCAGGGAGCCTCCTTTCCCTCTCCCTCTGCCTGCCTCTCTGCCTCCTTGTAATCTCTACCTCTCTATCAAATAAATAATTTTTTTTTAAAAAGACCAGACAGGGGCGCCTGGGTGGCTCAGTGGGTTAAGCCACTGCCTTCGGCTCGGGTCAGGATCTCAGGGTCCTGAGATCGAGTCCCGCGTCGGGCTCTTTGCTCAGCGGGAGCCTGCTTCCTTCTCTCTCTCTCTCTGCCTGCCTCTCTGTCTATTTGTGATCTCGCTCTGTCAAATAAATAAATAAAATCTTTTAAAAAAAAAATAAAAATAAAAATAAAAAGACCAGACATTCAATTTGAAATTATTTAAGATTGTGGCACCTGGGTGGCTCAGTGGGTTAAGCCTCTGCCTTCAGCTCAGGCCATGATCTCAGGGTCCTGGGATCAAGCCCCGCATCGGGCTGTCTGCTCAGCGGGGAGTCTGCTTCCCACTCTCTCTCTGCCTGCCTCTCTGCCTACTTGTGATCTCTCTCGTTGCAAAGTAAATAAAAATCTTAAAAAAAAAAAAGAAATTATTTAAGATGAATATACTTAAATCACTTCTTTATGATCATAGATTTAAATAGATTATTTTTGGTTTATTTTATATATCTTTGGCCTGAGATTTATAAAATAATTCTTCTGATCACATATTTATGCAATGTTACCTCTATAGCTATTATTAAAATGAATTCAAATATTTCTGTGCTCTATTTCTAACTTTTCTTCTTTTGAATTTCATTTCTTATTTATTTTTAACTGAGCATTATTTTATTTGCTTTAAATTCATAGGTTTAATTGCCCTTTAAGCTTTTTATGCTGGCTCTTTAAGAGTATTTTATTTAAAGATATATCACTAGTGATCATTACCTTATTTTTAAATTTTTTACTTTTTTAAAATTACTTTTTTTTAAGTTTTGTTTTTGTTTTTCAATTTGAGAGAGAGAGCAGGAGAAGTGGAGAATCAGAGGGAGAAGCAGACTCCCTGATGAGCAGGGAACCCAATGTGGGGCTCAATCCTGGGACTCCAGGATCATGACCTGAGCCGAAGGCAGTCACTTAACCTACTAAGCCACCCAGGCGCCCCTTAAATTTTTTACTTTTAAGACTATCTCACCTTCTACAAGTTCTTTCATTTTGTTTAACCATCACTATTCTCACCTTCTGCTTTTCTATTTTTTTTTTTTATTTTATTTCTTTTAAGGAGGCTCTACACCCAACATGGGCTCCAACTCACAACCCCAAGATCAAAACTCACAGGGTCTACTGACTGAGCCAGCCAAGGGCCCCTGCTTTTCTTTTTTTTTTTTTTTTTTTTTTTTAAGATTATTTATTTATTTGACAGAAAGAACACAAGTAGACAGAGAGGCAGGCAGAAGGAGAGGGAGAAATAGGCTCTTTGCCGAGCAGGGAGCCCAACGTGGGGCTCCATCCCAGGGTCCTGGGATCATGGCCCAAGCCAAAGGTTTAACCAACTGAGCCACCCAGGCACCCCTTTGCTTTTCTATTTTTAGTCCCTTGCTTTTACAGTGCTAAACACAAAAATGGGTCATAGGCAGTCTCAAAATGAAAGGAATCCAGCTATAACTAGGAAAGTATCAGAGCTGCCCAGCCACCTTTGTACTTGCTCCTCTGCCTTCTCTTGATTCTTTATTTTAAAGACCCAAGAGACTCAAAAATAAGTCCACAATACAGACTTTCAAATAAACTACCTAGAATATTCTAAGTCATTTTTCTTTTGCTCCTAACTTGTTAGAGAAAGCCTGTTACATTATAACAGGTGCTAGTTTTAGGCTGGGCATGTTCCAAACTGTTTTGTTTTGTTTTTCTTCACCTAAACTTTTGCTCTAACTACTTTCATGCACAAATTATCAAGTAAAATGACCCACCAGCATGAATTGATTTTATTAGGCCCGCATGGAAGAGCGAGAGAGAAATGACAGTGATTACCATTTATTGAGTATCTATACATAGCACACTTGGAGGTATTATATAGACATGTGATCTGATCAAGCTTCACAAAAATTCTGCAAGGAAGGTATTATTATCCTTATTTTACAGATAAAGAGCTAAGAACTTCCCTGCTCCTTCCGCTACCACACACAGACGGGGGTGGCAGGGGGGCTCTATGGAGAGCTAGAAATGCTGCTAGTAGGGGGCAGTGATGCTGGACAACTCATTGTCTTAGCTGCTGGGAGTGCTGCTGCCTGACAGGCCTCGCCTTGGGACTTCTCTGAGATTTTTCCTCAGCTGAAGAGAGCCGCTCACCCAAGGTCATATGTCTTTCCAGGGCAGTCCACATGCCACAACTGCTCCAAGGGGGTGGGAGTGTAAGGACCAGCCTTCTTGCTCAAATCCAGGACCACTCTGAAGAGCCATCCCAGGAGAGCTCCCCTGGGAGCTGCAAGTCACCTCAACTTCTCTGTCTGTCCTGTTTCCTTCTCTTCCCTGAAATATGGAGATCCTGAGTGCATTCCCTAATAAACTACCTGTGGTACAAATTTCCTTATCAGGGTCTGTCTGCTTCTTGGAAAACCTGACCTAGAGCATTAGAGTTCTGTGATGAAACACAGCAATTTTTATTTATGCCTCTCCATTAGCAAAAAAGTATCAAAGGCTGTTTCATGAATATGTAAATATAAGTTAACATATTAGAGGTGGCAGAGAAAGGATAAAGAAATAAAAAATACTTTTGCATAGCAAAGGAAACAGTCAATAAAACTAAAAGAAAACCGAGAGAATGGGAGAAGATATTTGCAAATGTCTTATCAGATAAAGGGCTAGAATCCAAGATCTATAAAGAACTTATCAAACTCAACACCAAAAGAACAAATAATCTCAGCCAGAAATGGGCAGAGGACATGAACAGACATTTCTGCAAAGAAGACATCCAGATGTCCAACAGACACATGAAAAAGTGCTCCACATCACTGGGCATCAGAGAAATACAAAGGAATACCACAATGAGATACCACCTCACACCAGTCAGAATGACTAAAATTAACAAATCAGGAAATGGCAGATGTTGATGAGAATGTGGAAAAAGAGGAATCCTCCTACACTATTGGTGGGAATGCAAGCTGGTGCAGCCACTCTGGAAAACAGCATGGAGATTCCTCAAAAAATTGAAAATAGAGCTACCCTATGACCCAGCAACTGCACTACTAGGTGTTTATCCAAAGATACAAACATAGTGGTTAAAGGGCCACCTGCCCCCCAATGTTTATAGCAGCAATATCTCCAATAGCCAAAATACAGAAAGAGCCCAGATGTCCATCTACAGATGAATGGATAAAGAAGATATGTGTGTGTATGTGTTTGTGTGTGTGTGTGTGTGTGTGTGTGTGTGTGTGTGTGTGTGTGTAATATTACTCAACCATCAAATACAATGAAATCTTGCCATTTACAATAACATGGATATAACTAGGGGGTATTATGCTAGGTGAAATAAGTCGGTCAGAGAATGACAAATATCCTGGCTTCACTCATATGTGGAAGTTAAGAAATAAAACAGATGAACATAGGGTAAGGGAAGGAAAAATAAAATAAGATGAAATCAGAGAAGGAAACAAACCATAAGAGACTCTTAATTAAGGAAACAAATTGAGGCTTGCTAGAGGGGAGGAAGGTGGGGAGATGGGAGTAACTAGGTGATGGGTATTAAAGGGGGCATTTGACATAATGAGCACTGGGTGTGACATGCCACTAATGAATTACTGATCTCCACCTCTGAAACTAATAATTCATATAAGTTAATTAAATTGATTTTAATTTTTTTAAACCTCAAAAAAAAATGATTGAGTTTCTATTTTAAAAAGAAAGAGAGTAAGTGGTGGGTAATAGGGAGGGCACGTATTGCATGGAGCACTGGGTTTTGTGCAAAAACAATGAATACTGTTACGCTGAAAAAATAAATAAATTTTAAAATAAATAAATAAATAAAAATAAAAAGAAAGAGAGTAAGTAAAAATAAAGAACCCAAGAGAAAGGACATGAAACAGAGCCAGGCTGAACCCCTCAGCTGAGACATGAATGTGGCTCATTTTTGCCAATGCAAGAGAAAGTAAATTCATCACTTCTATAATTTACAGTAGCCTTAAGATGTTTATAAATACACAGTTGCTCAGGAAAAACCAAGACCGAAGAGAAATACCTCTTGAACATTCATATAAAGATCCTCACAGCCTTACATTTGATGCATAGGTGAATTTCACGGAGATGTGTTTGATTGGCTGGTAGGGTGACCCAACCGTCCAGTTTTGTCTGGGACTAGGAAGTTTTCCCGGGACATGGGACTTTCAGTTTTAAAACCAGGAAGATCTAGAGCACACTGGGACAGTTGGTCACACTGGTGATAATACAACTCCAACATCAAGTCAATAAAAAGCAAATCTGCAAGGGGGCAACATGAACCAGTCCAGGTACACAGGTTTATGCTGGCCTGTCTCAATCCATGGGTATTTTTCAGTCATTTGGAAGAATGTTTATAGTGCATAGCCTTCATACAATCATTGGTGAACATTGTCAATCACTGCTGAGCTCTGGAGAGATGAAGCATACGGCAATGAGTTCAATGTTAAACTCAAAAAACAGCCTAAGTGCCTCTATTTTATGCTGTCGACTCAGTACAGATCCTTACACTTGAGCAGACAGTCGAACTACGGACAGCGTTAACATTCTTAGGTGAAAATTGAAAAGCCTGACAGGCACAGAAAGGTAATTTCACTTCCGCTTTGTGGTAAGCCAAGGGAGCATTTAGGGGCAGGAACAAAATTCTCCTTGGAAGGTAATTTTAAATCTTCTCTACTACATAAATACATGCACTGAGGTAAAAATATTTACTCTAAGAACTGGGTCACCACAATTTTAACCTGGAAGAAACAGAAACCGAAAAAGGCAGATGTTACCCAAAAAATCAATCACAATAAAACACCTACAGAATAATTAACTTGACTCTGTCAGTTTCAGGTATACTCGCCATGATCAGCTATTGGAGGAATTAACAGCAAAGTAACAAAATTATTTCCCAGGACCTATATCGCATTCAAATGAGATACTCTCATCTATCCAAAATCTATTCAACAATTAAAATAATAATCCACTAGTTTCCTTGCTAACTTGTTTTTGATGAACTGAACCCTACAGTTACAGTCAATAGTCCTCATTTAGGAGTTGCAGTTTAGCAGCAGTCTTTCCACAAATAACCTTTGGAAGTCACTTAACAAATAAATATTCCCTACTCCTGAGTGATCTAATCAGCAATCGTATGGATTTTCTTCTCTGGTTTAAGTTCTCGTTGTCGATTGTAATTTGTAAAAGAAACTGGGAGGAAGTTGGAAACAAAGAAGGCAATTATCCAGCTAATCTGGGGTTTGTATACGGCCGCACACATGTCAAATATGTTTGAGAATATTTTCTATTTCCATTGACAAAATTTCTAGATGATTGCTAACATTCTTCCCCATGTCCTATTGCACAGACAGCCACAAGTAAAACCAAAATGAAGACGTTCTGTGATGCCCAATCTGCAAAGCATACAGTGCAGAGGTAAGGGCAATTGTCTCCTGGGTTCAGAAGGTTAGCCATAGAGGGGTAGTCAGTTTTATTGTTTTAAACCAGTATTTGATCCTCTCTTAATAAATGAATTGCATAGTGGGACTAAGTCAGCTGGAAAGTCCAAACGAGGAAGATGATCCTTCCTCTGCCTTATCTGTAGTTTGCCAGGGAGACATCAACTCTCCCACAAAATACGTCAGGCATTCACCTCACAAAAGCTAGAGCACCAACATCAATGGGAGTTTTGCGCTGTGGCAATGGCCGAAAAGGACGTCTGGCTCTGTATCTTTCCATCACCTTATTCAATGCCTGATTTCCAAGCCTTCATTCCATTTTGTGCTGGATTGATCCAGTGGAGGATGGAAGGGCACAGCACCCCAGAGCATGTCCTGAGGCCACGTGGCAAGGCATTATGCTTCTGTTTTCTTTAACTTCTTCACAGTAACCCACCTGCTTCACAGCTCCCTAAATTCCATTACACGCCATTTCGCTATTTGCATCTGCAGCTCTAGTCATTAAACAGGAGGGAAAAAGCACCTTTGCTGCACAATGAAGGTATCCATTTCCCCAGCTCAGCACATGAACAGGCTTTTCTTCCTTCTAAATAACTAGTTTCATCTGTGACTAAGAGGTCTGAAATTTTACTACTCAACCTGCTAACTGTTGCATTCCATCAAAGGGAAGGTCAGTAATCTTCTTGACAGAAGATTTAGAACATAAGAAGCTTAGCATTCAGGTCTAGGAACTTAACCCACTGTGCCCTCACGGTGCTCTGCTAAAGGAGCTCCATTTCAGTTTCCAGCTGGCGTTTTGAAAAAGCTGATGAGGACAGAATGGCTCTGCTCCCCTCCCCTCGGCCCTTAACCAGGGGCCAGGCAGTTAACACACCTCCAAACCCCATCTAGGAGCAACTCTCAGTGGTGAAAGGCAGGACAGCACTGGGCATCCCAGTTCCTGTCTTTGTGAACCCTTGAATCAAAGTGACTTCCAAATACATCACTGTCCGTAAACACCCAGAGCCTTGTCGTTCTATAATCGGACTGTTATCTCAACCTTTTCTAAAGGTGAAAGGAGACTTTATTTTTAAAAAGAAAAAAATCCTTTTATTTTGTTGTGGATATTAAGTTTTGCCTTGAACAAATGAATGATATGTAAGCATTTTTCCCTCTTTAAAGAACATAACATTTCTATTTCTAAAATGTACATGCATACATTTGTTTAAAAATAGCTGCCTTCATTATCATAATGATTTTTCCTCCTGTGTTCAGGAGCTAAGGGAATTAGTGGTAAATGTAAATGTAATCAAGGGCACCACCATGCTTTTAATTTGGCAAGTAAAAACCATTTATGTTTCCCATCATTGTGGCAGGACAAGTCAGTTTCATTACCAAAAGAAGCTTGGAGATAATCTGATTGCCATTTGACCTTTTTTTTTTTTTTTTCATGTTTATGTCTTGCCTGAATAAAAATTCTGGTCCTAATATCAAGTGTCAGTACAGTTATGGGAAAATATACTACTGTTAAGAGTAAATTGCTACCACCTTTCTGGAAGCAATCTGCCAAAATATATCCCAAATGTGAAAATGTGACTATCCTTTGATGCAGAAATCCCACATCAATAAATTTATCCTGATATAGTTGCCCACATAGAGGATGTACATTCTCTGTATTGCTGTTTAAATAGGAAACAAACAAACAAACAAACAAACATCCTTGATGCCCAATAAAATGTAACTAGTCAAATATTTTATGGCACGCAAATAAAATTAAACACAACTGTTCAGAATAGGATATTTGAAGTATTGTATAACAAGAAACATCTTGTACAGTATATAGAATTCACGCACAATTTGTTCATGCAATAAATATTTGCCGAACACCTACTAAGGAACAGGCTCATTCTATAGCAGAGGTTGGCAAACTCTTTATGTAAAGGTCCACATAGTAAATATATCAGGCTTTGCCAATCATGTGGTCCCTGCAGCCTCTGCTCGAGCCTGCCATTGTGAATGAAAGCAGCCACAGGCAATAGGTAAAACAAATGGGTGTGGCTGTGTTCCAATAAAACTTTATTTACAAAGACTAGGCTGCGGGATGGTTTTGGCTCCTAGCTGTTAGTTTTGGACAACCGGAATATGTAAGTGAAGCAAAACATGCAAAAAGCTCAGACTCCTTGGATCTTACATTCTGTAGCTATCTGTTTATGAATAATACGGTTAGAGGGCTGTCCATCAACCATTCACTAAGCAAATCTTCGGGGATTATGCCGGAGGCCATGCTGTTGTTAGCTAGCAATTGGATGGTAAACAAAAGAGACTTGGTGCCTGCCTTCATAAAGCTCATGGTCTAGTGGAGAAGACAGATAAGAAAACAAGTGAAAAGAACAGCTACAGATTGTTAAAATTGATAAGAAGCAAAGGCAATCACTCACATTACTTTCAGGTAGGGAAATGTCTAATGATTTTTTCTTTATTCTTTTTTACTTCCCTCTGCTGTTTGAAGATTTAACAGTAAGCATGTTCTAGCATTTCAAAAACAATAAAGCTAGTTGCCAAAAGTCCTAAGTAATGAAAAGGATAAGTTTAATTCGTATTTTCTACTGAGCACAAAATCCTAATGGATTTAGAATAATGGAAGATCTGTACATTTTTTAAAGTGACTTGTTTTGTCTTTGAAACTGTCTACCTAGGGGAAAAAAAGGTCTTGCTGTTCTCTAAATAAATAAACAAACAAATAAAAACCCTTGTCTTTGGGATATGGATGAGGGATTCAGTGACAGACAAGAGAACCTTAATTCTTCTCCATTCAGTCACTGATCTCAAGGGTAAAACAAAGTGCTTAAGGAGGTATACAAGAGCAATAATCCAAAGTCTGGAAATGTTTTCAGATGACCAAAAAAAAAAAAAATTTTTTTTCATTTTATTTTTATTTGGAAAGGAAAGTGTATAGTAAAAGTGCTTTACCCAAACAGAGGTCTGGCCTTTGCCCTTGCCTTTTGGGAGGTCGTCTCTGTCAAAGATGTCAAAGATGGGAGTATCTTTGACTAGGGTGGGGGCTGGTCACACCTGACAGTCCCAGGTTGGGAGCTGCCCAAACCAAAAAGACCAACCATATGATTTGGGATGGGAGCTTGGCGTCTCATGGTATCAGCTGACCTGGTAACTGAGTAGCTGCATGAGCCATCATTCTTATGAATGCAGCCCCAGTAAAAATTTTGGACAGCAAAACCCTGGTGAACTTCATGCACTGGCAGTCTCATGTACTGTCGTGCATGGATCCTGGGAGGGCAATGTGTCCGAGCACAACCGAAGCTCATGTTCGGATGGCTCCCAGACTCTGCCCTATGCATGTCTTCCTCTGGCTGACTTCCTGCGTCCTTTCCCTATAATAATCAAAACCATGAGTATAGTTGGTTTCAGTGAATTCTTGTCTTTCTGGTGAATTATGGAATTAGTGAGTGATTCTGAGGACCCCTAAACTTGCAGTTGGTGAAGTGAGATTGCTCCTATGCAGGACTGTGCCCTTAGACCTTGAAGTTTGGCTAACTCCATGCAGGGAGCATTCAAAGGAAGAAGAGAAGACTATGTATTAGTAGAACTTCAGCTCTGCATCTGTGGTGAGACCACACACGCTCTGGGCCTCTTTCTCCCTCTACTTCTTCCGAATCTCAAACATCATTCACCAGATTTAAAGGAATAACTGCACAGTACAGTCAGAGTTTACAAAGATGTGCAACTGTCCTGATAAAAGGTGTATGTCTTTAGGGCACACTTATATATATTATTTTCATACTTTACTTGTAACTTTGTCTTGGAAAGATTGAAGTATAATCTTTTTCTATTTTAATATATGAGAAGTAAATAAGGACTCGACGACTCAAATCAGTGCATTTCCTTGAGGCAAAGAACACAACTTTTGCCAAAATATTTGCCTGACTGCTTTCTCGTGAGCCACAGAAAAACATATTTCATTTAGTTTCCTGACTAATTCCATTTAAAAACAATGCTTTCTAGAACCCCAAGGTTTAGATATATTCCATTTTTTTAAAGATTTTATTTATTTGACAGAGAGAGGAAAAGAGCACAAGCAAGGGGAGCAGCAGTGGCAGAGGGAGAAGCAGGTTCCCCACTGAGCACAGAGCCTGATGTGGGGCTTGATCCCAGGACCCTGGAATCAGGACCTGAGACGAAGGCAGATGCTTAACCAACTGAGACACCCAGGCACCCCTTAGATATATTCTTTTTTTTTTTTTTTTTCAAAGGAGCCACAAAGATTATCTTTGTGAAAGTTTAGATGTATGTATGTCCTATTTATGAGTGATGAGTACCTAGGTAGTCAACAAATTCAACTGAATATTTCTTAGGGACAACCTTGGGCCTTTGGTAATGGCAGCTGCTTAGTCCATTTATCTTTAAGGTGTGAAAACTTGAAAAAAAAATCCCTAAAGCTTAGTCAATTACTTCCTTAGAGATTGTCCTAGTGGCCCCTCCCCAGTCAAATGTGGGTATATCATACATCCTAGGTCATCAGCCCATTATTTTTTAAATATTGGAAAATAACCCAGGAAAATTAACATTGTGAACCTCTACCAACAACTTGGGCTAGAACTAAAAAGTGTTTCCTCTTTGCCTACACTTCAGCTGCAGAGGTCATTTGTTACTGGTTTTGTGGACTTGAATTCAGGGTATATTCAACCTCTAAAAACTCAGTCTAGTTCTGAGCTTCTCCTTGATTCCAGGTTCCAGAGCCCAGCACTTGAAAAGATCAGGTGCAATTCAATTATGAAGTCACATCTGACTTTTTGAAGTGTAAATCCACTGCACTTGAAAATGGCAAGTGTAAAATCCATTCTTAAAAAGCACTTGACATTTTCACATGCAGCTTTACAGCCATGGAAATGTGAGGAGGCTCAAAAGCAGTGGCCAAGGATGGCTTTAAAAGAAAAAGAAAGAAAGAAAAAAGACCCCAGTGCTTGGTCAGGAGCAAAGTCTGATTTTTAGCTCTTTGTGTTGACTAGAAAATTAGAAGTTCTTTAAAAGCTGCACTTTGTAAAACTCATGTCTATAAGCTGATTTTTCCTAATGTTTAGCTGCTGGTTTGTATGCCTACTATCATATGCCTTGCTCTTCTCAAAGACTTCATAGGTCATCTTGATGCCTGTACTCTGTACCTGCGGCCTGAAGTGATCATATAGATCAGGGGTTGGCAAACCTTGTCTGCAAAGGGCCAGACAGTTAATATGTTTGGCTTTGTCGGCTCTAAAACGTCTGTCATCACAGATGTTGACAATGCATCAACAATTGAGTGTGACTGTGTTTCAATAAAACTTTATTTATGGGTACTGAAATTGACATTTCATTTAACATTCACATGCCACAAAACATTATTCTTCAGCCATTTAAAAAAAGGGGGGGGGCGCCTGGGTGGTTCAGTGGGTTAAGCCTCTGCCTTCAGCTCAGGTCATGATCCCAGGATCCTGGGATCGAGCCCCACATCAGGCTCTCTGCTCAGGAGGGAGCCTGCTTCCCCCTCTCTCTCTGCCTGCCTCTCCACCTACTTGTGATTTCTCTCTCTCTCTCTGTCAAATAAATAAATAGAATAATTTAAAAAAAGAAATGAAAGCCATTCTCAGCTATACAAAAGGCTATACAAAACAGGCAGCAGCTATACAAAACAGGCAGTGACCCGGATCTGGCTCCCTGGCCGTAGTTTACCAGTTCCTGATGGAGATGGCAAAAGTGATTTAACAAAGTACACATGACAGTGCACACGTTCTAAAGTCTTACACACGCTATGGAAGAGATCTACCAGAGATCCTCAAGATCTCTGAACATCAGTAAGCCAATACGTGCATTTGTCTATTGGCGGTTCAACAGGCTGGCTATCCTGCTTAAGTCAACCAGTGAGTGCTCTGACCTGCCCTGCTCCTCACTGGGCCAAAGCCCCTCCACTAGGAGCCCAGTCCCAACCAAGGACCATCTTTATGCCATCAGCTTCCACATCATCTGGAAACATGTTAGAAATGCAGACTCCCAGGTTCTGCTCCCAAACCTTCTGAATCAAGATTTTAGTGAAAGAAGTCAAACAGAAAAGTCACATCTTGTGACTCCATTTATTTGAAACATAAAGAATCCAGGTAATCCCCAGAGAGCAGATTGGTAATGAGTTGCCAGGGTCTAGGAGAGAGGGAGGTATGGGAAGTGACTGGTTGGTCACTATGGGGATTCCGTGACGAAAATGTCTTGGAACTAGATGGAGGTGATTGGCACACCAGATTGTCCATGTACTAAATGCTACTGAATTAGGGGTGCCTGGGTGGCACCTATGTGGTTAAGTGTCCAACTCTTACAAAATTCTAATTTTGGCTCAGGTCATGATCTCAGGTCATAAGATCCAGTCCCCAGTGGGCTCTGCATTTGGCAGGGAGTCTTCTTGAAGATTCTCTACCTCTGCTTCTGCCCCTGCTCCACTCACCAGCATGTGCGTGCTGGCTCTCTCACTCTCAAATAAATAAATAAAATCTTAAAAAAAATTTTTAAGATTTTATTTATTTATTTGACAAACAGAAATCACAAGTAGGCAGAGAGGCAGGCAGAGAGAGAGAGAGAGAGAGGAGGAGGAAGCAGGCTCCCCACAAGCAGAGAGCCCAACGTGGGCCTCGATCCCAGAACACTGGGATCGTGACCTGAGCTGAAGACAGAGGCTTTAACCTGCTGAGCCACCCAGGCACCCCTAAAAATATTTTTTAATAAAAATTAAAAATAGGGGCTCCTGGGTGGCATAGTCAGTTGAGCACTAACTCTCAGTTTCAGCTCAGGTCATGATGTCAGGATCCTGGGATCAAGTGCTGAATCGGACTCCATGCTCAGCGTGGAGTCTGCTTGAGATTCCCTCTTTCCCTCTCCCTCCGCCCGCCCCTCCCACTCATGCTGTCTCTCACTCTCTCTCTAAAATAAATAAAATACATTTAAAATAAATGAATAAATTTTAAAAAAATAAAAGAAGTAAATGCCACTGAATTGTACACTTTAAAATGGTTAAGGACTAATTTTATGTTATGCAAATTTTACCTCAAAAGAAAAGGAAAAATAAAAATCTGCATTTTAGGAAGACTCTGCCCCATCCCGGTGATGACTTTGCCATTAAAGTTTGAGGAGCAAACTCTGCTAGACCAAGTATCAGGTACATTTTCTATCTGGTTTATAGAAACACTGGGTTTTCAACACAAAGGAGCAAAACATTCACTGCATTAGCACATAGCATCACAATATTAACGATTCTCCAAATATTGTTGATACATTCTCTTAAACCTGTGGGCTAGAAAAAGTTTACACAATCTCACTTTTTAAATGCTTTTCCCCAATGTGTTTTAGATCTTCAACGGAGGAATTGCTAATACCTATGAAATATCAAAGATGTTTTACATACTACATTCGAGTGTGTGCAATCCTTTTCCTTCCCGTTTCCTAGCACCACCTATTTTTTCCTGTTATTTATTCCACTATAATATTCTTTAAATTTTTTTTAACTTTCACAGATTAACTCTCCAGAAGAAGTGTTACCCTACTTGATATTCTGTATATATTTTCTTGTGACAGCTTTATGGTACAATTAAATTTCATACATTTTTTTCAGCACTCTCTGAATATGCATTAGAAAGCCAACCATCATAATTCTAAGCCAATTGGCTTGATTTGCTTATTTAAGCCCATATCCCACAGGCTTGTTGCATTTCCATACATTCCATCCCCATCTGCCCTTCACCCACCTGCCCAAAGTTATTGATTGTGCCGACAGTGGAGAAAACCACAGGGTACTGACAGCCAAAACATAATTTCCCCCAGAAAGCCCTTTAAAAAACAAAGTCCATAGTGAGATTCTGAACTTCAATAAGCCAGACGGAAGAGTGGTGCTGGTTTAAACCTGGTCACAGGTGGACCCGTGGATTGAATATTATTAGCAGCAGACCGAGCCTGCTTTCTTTCAAAATCATTATCGGAGTTTAGCACACAAGAAATTGTGATCACAACTTTACATCTGAGAAAAAACCCTCATGTTTAGATGGACTAAGTAACTTAATAAGGCTCATTTGGATGCAAAAATAAATGAGCATCAAGTTAACATTAACTTTTAATGCTTGCCATTTTATGTTAATTCGTATTTTTAAATTATGGCTGATTCTTTGCAATCAGTCTATGGCTAATTATATCTCCAACATGTAAATCTGATGGAGTGCTGGGACCAAAGAACAACAAAAAATATCCAACAAAGACCTTGGAAACTCAGCACTGTCAACTGGTAAAATCCAGCCGGCATGGCAAGGCTCAGATTCTGAACTTCTGTCACCATTCTTTCTCCAAGATCAAAGCTTAGTTGGCTTAACCACGGAAACCCTATCAATGCGTCCTGCTTGCAGACACTTCTCCTGATTTTTTAATCTCTGGAACTGACGACTCTATCCTAAGACACAAGAGCTGTGCATGAGATAGATGTAGACAGGATTTCTAGGAACCCTCCAAGCTGAAACTGTCTAAATAAAAAACTCTGGGCTCAAATACATCTCCCCAACTGACACAAAGATTCTACATATTCTTTAATACCAAACACAAGGATTCTTGCAATTACTAGAAGACACCCAGACCCAACTGTATTAGTGAGGGTGTATTCTCATGGCAGACTCTTAGATTCTAAGAGTACGTAAAATCACACCTACCATTTAATGAGGCTCTACCTATACTTTGTAAATGCTATTTACCTCACATGCTCTCCGCGATAGCCCCCCATGAGAAAACTGAAAGGCGCATTACCAAAAGCTAGTAGATGACCAAAGCAGAGTTGTCGGCTTTCAGATTCCCACAGATGTTGTTTGTTCAATTCCGATGCTGCAGATTTCACCAATATTTGTATGTCTGTTAACCATGAGCTTTAGGACTCTAATTCCCACACTTCACAAGGGAAGACACAGAGGCCCAGAGAGGTTAGGCAGCCTACCCAAGGTTATGCCTCCAGCTAGTGGCAAATTCTGAACAAGGGCCCACATCTTCCACCCGCTCAGCCACCAGAAGATGGCCTTCCACATCTTTGACATGCATGGAGGCCACCTGGGGATCTTGTTTCCACACAGGTTCTCCTTCTGTAGCCTGGCAGGGGCCTGCGATTCTGCATTTCTACCAACCACCTGGGTGATTACGGGCCCCAAAACCAATGCTCCACACCATGCTGCCATCATCACTGGCAGAAGTAAGGCCTGAATATGTGCTTCCGAATTTCAGGGAGGGGAAATGATGGTGTGATACTGTTCACTGGCCACTAAGGTAACCAGCTCATCTCAATTTCTCCAGGACTTGCCCCATTTTAGCACTGAAAGTTCCACATCCTGGGAAACCCCTCGGTGCCCGGCAAATGGGATGGCTGTTCCCTCTCTCAACTGGTTTATTTACCACACCTAACAAGGCATTACATGTGGGAGAAAATACGCCATAAGGGTTAAGATAGGAGGTAGGTGTGCCTGGGTGGCTCAGTGGGTTAAGCTTCTGCCTTTGGCTCAGATCATGATCTCAGGGTCTTGGGATTGAGCCCCACATCGGGTTCCCAGCTCAGCCGGGAGCCTGCTTCTCCCTCACCCACCCCACCTACTTGTATTTCCTTTCTCTCATTCTCTATCAAATAAATAAGTAAAATCTTTTTAAAAATAAAAAAATAAAGTGTACAATTCAGTGCTTTTAGTAAGTCACAAGGTTGTGTAACCATCAACACAGTCTAGTTCCAGAACATTTCCATCACCCCAAACAGAAAAGCTATACTCATTAGCAGTCACCACCCTTCCCCCCCACCATTCTCTCTTCCCTTAGATCCTGACAATCACCAACCTATTTCTTGCCTCCTCTATGAATTTGCCTATACTGGACATTTCATACAAATGGAATCCTACAGTATATGGCCTCTGTGTCTGGCTTTTTTCACTTAGCTTGCCTACAGGTTTCGTCTATGTCATAGCATGTATCAGAACACCCTTACTTTTTAGTGCTGAATAATATTCCATTGAATGGATGTAATATAACTATCGTATGGCTATATCACATTTTGTTTAACCATTTATCAGTTGATGGACATTTGGGTTGTTGATGCTGTTTGACTAGTATAAATAATGCTGCTATGAACATTCATGTACAAGTTTTTATGTGGATAAATGCTTCCAATTCTCTCCAGTACATACCTGGGAGTAGAACTCCTGGACCATATGGTAACTCTGTCTTTAACCTTTAGAGGAGATGCCAGATTGTCTTGCAAAGTGTTAGCATCATTTGACATTCTCACCAGAAATGTACAAGTGTTCCAATCTCTCCACATCCGTGCCAACTCTTACTGTCCATCTTTTTTATTATAGCCATCCTAGTGAGTGGTAAATGGTATTTCATTATTGTTCCGATTTGCATGAAATTCCTAACAAATTTTGAACAAAAGGTCCCAAATTTTAATTTTATCTTGGGCTCAGCAAATTACATAGTTGGTCCTACATGGAGCAAAATTATGATAAAAGGAAGGAGCAGCACCCAGGAGCCACAGTCCCTCCTTGTTTTCCCCAGAGACAAAAGACTGGAGTGTGAAGGAAAGAGAAGAAAGCCACCTGTTTCTGGCGTACCTGTCAAACACCAGGACAAAGCTGGCTGTTCATCCTTGGAGTGGTCTTACTCCCCTAAGTTTCCTAACTTGCCCGGCCCTCTCAAGCCTTTCCATCTCATACCCCATCAGCTTGAATCCCTTCAAGTGAGAAAGAACCAAGCCTTTCATTATTCATTCAACAGCAGATTGTTATTTGCCTGCCAGGGACGGAGCTCGGTGCTGGGGGTACCACGGTGAGAAGTTCTGAGTCCCAGGATTCTCAAAGCTGGTAAAAGGCTTGAATTCAAAGGTCTGGTTGATTTGCCACATTCATTAAAATTCATCTGCATTAAATTAGTATTCCGTGTATTAATTGATACACATAATTACTACAAAAGCAGTTTCTGATGGAGAAGAAGGGAAAAAAGAGAAGGTGGGATTCCGTTAGTCAGGAGGGGACAGTCTGTTAAGAGGTAACAGAAAATGGAATGTGGAGAAACAGAGAACTTTGGAGTATTTGATAAATTTGCCAAAGAGTGGCCCTGTTCGTCTCCATCTGAGCAAGACTGAGAGCCACTCTGCTCAGAGGTGTTTTTGTCTTGCCAGTGCCTAGAGGCATAAACCTGCCTGGCTGGGTTTACGAAGGCGAGAATGGAGCATAATTTTTTTTCAGTGCCGCCTTTTCCCTGAAGATTGGTTAATTGAGGTATCACCTCTCAAGAATCATTGAGTAAAACTAATATATTACTTCGCATGTTTCTGATTTCCACCAGGGCAATTATTTCACAACGTGAATTAAAGGGAAGACCGTGCTCTTGAGCATGTCAAATAGAAGGCAGTTTATTGAGGTCCACACTGGGAAGAGCTTGATTTCCCTAATTTACACACTGGAATTAGGCTTTATTTCATTTCTTTATCCTATTTCTAGAAATGAAATCATAAATTTCTCCTGACAGATCAGCACAGATTAGTTTTAAGTGCTCATAATTCAGTTATCTTTGGTGTGTCTCTGACTAGCGTTCAGCAGAAGTCCATAGCATAACTTTGAATACCCAAAATTGTACACTTAACCTTTTTTAATGCCTTGGGACGGTTACTTCCTATCTGGAAAGATCATAAAATAACCAGTAAAAACTCTAGGGTTTCCTAGATTCCATACAATTTGGGAAGGTGCAAATAGGGGTCCTTATGTATTTTTGTGTTTCTGAAGGTCCAGTGAACATTAAATAATACAACTGTACTAGCCAACAAGAACAAAAAGTTTATACCAACACTCATGTTCATCAGACATTCTGATTCACAACCACATGTTGTTTCTTATTTAATAAAATATACATATATTAGTCATGAGTGAATAAAATCATTTTTTAGACAAAATATTTTAAAAATTAGGTACATGGAGGAGGTGTCAATTGCCTAAAAAAAAAAAGAAAGTCCCGGTATTGAAAAGTCTGGGGAAAACATAGAACAGACTATGAAACATCAGAAAATTCTGTTCCTTTAGCAGCTATTGCTTTTGAATGCAAAGCAACTCAGGCATTTGTCTTCCTGTTTTCTCATCCCTATCCAGAGGTCTTTCTTCCTCCCAGGCACTCCCACTTATGACCTAGAAATGACCACACCGAAGGGACAAGGCTTCCAAGCAGGTTCTTTGTAGGCTGAACAGTCAAAATGAGTTGCATTGTTGATATCTGCTTGGTAATATCAGCTGGGATTTCTCTTTTGGGTTTTAAGAGCAACTGTTTCCTCTCCTTGCTGGAGAGGAATTGCCCAGCAGAAAACCCACTGAAATCCACATGGGCACTCTTGCCCCCAGGAATATCTGAGCAAGGATAGCTCTGATTGACTTGGTGCTTGTCTGCTGAGAAGTTCTAGAAAGGACCAGGGTAATGAAACTTCCTGAACATGGTCTTTAACAAATGAATTTCATCATGTATTAGAGGTAAATTCTAACTCAAGACCAGTCTTACGGAAAAGTAAGTTTAAATGTGTATATCAAAGTCAAGGGGGGCAGGGTGCCTGGGTGGCTCAGTCAGTTGAATGACCGACTCATGATTTTGGCTCAGATCATGATCTCAGCATCATGATCTCAGGGTCATGAGACTGAGGTCCGTGTAGGGCTCCACATTCAGCTCAGAGTCTGCTTGTCCCTCTCTCTCCCCCTCTGCCCCTGCCCCTGCTTTGGGCTTAAGCTCCCCCCCCCTGTCTCTCTTTCTCCCTGCCTCTCTCAAATAAATAAATAAAATCTTTTTAAAAAAAAAAAAAGTCAAAGAGATGAGCCATTCTCTCTATATTGAAGATAAAGGAGCAACAGATTCTTAGACACTCTCATTGTCAAAAGTGCTAGTAGTAATAGTAATAATGCATACAGCAAGCATTTCATTTATATTCTTCTTCCACCATCCACCCAAAAAAAAAAAAATGAAATGTTTCATAGAAATCTCCACCAGCCATATTTGGAGGACATAAACTAACAAAAGCGAACTCTCATTATTGGCCTTGGCTACCTGTGTGGGAGGTAAACAGCGACTCTCCTTCATCCAAGGTGGAGGAGAGCCTCTAACCACATGTAGCTTCCGATACGGCAGGGCCAAAGTAGAAAAGTTTGAATGCTGTGTTTTCTTTTGTTTTGTTTTGTTTTCAGTTAGTGAATATAGCTATCGTTAGGCATAACTCCATTATTTACATCCTGAATTTTTTTTAATTCTTTATTCTAGAGGGGAGAAAAAAAATCCACTCAAGTTTTCCGAACAAGCAGGTGACATTCCCAAACTTGTGTGTAGGAAGATAATTCTGGTGGCTGTGTGAGGGACGAACGAACCGATGGAGAGACCAGAAGTGCAACAGCTGAGGTGTTTTCTGCAAAAGACGGTGCCAGGCCAAAGCAGAATAAAGGCAGAAACGGGGAGGAGGGGATAGATGAAAGAGACACAGCAAAGAGTAAAAATCATTCGCAGATAGCTGCTGATTGGGGGTGAGGAAGACAGAGGCTTAGGAAATGATGCGAACTGATTAGAGGAGAAAGCCACATAGTGGTAAGCTGTAAAGTCAGAATACATGCTGCGCGGTTCCACAGATGACCATGAACCCTGCCCATGTGCCTCCGTGAATGGTGAACCCCCACTAGGACCTCCTCTAACACGTGGGCTGATACCTGCCTCAAAACCCAAGGAGAGAAGTGAGCCCATCGGTGTTCATCCACAGGAGGGTTCAGGCTTCGGGATCAGAGTTCAGATTGTAGCTTTACTACCTTTGACCTTGGATCACATACAAAAATTCTCAGAGCTCTCATTTCTTTCCCAGTAAAATGAGATTATCACCTTCCTCACCTTCCACATGGAGCTATTTCAAGAATTAAAGAATGCAGGTGGAGCACCTGGCATAGAGCAGGACTCAAGAAACGATGCCTATTATTGCTACTACTCTTGTTCTCTGTCTTGTTTGTTGGCCTGATGCCCAGTGGGCCTGGAGCCTACCCTGCGCCCCAAACTGATGGCCTCTGCACCCCTTCCTGGTTCTTGCCGTCCCTGCTGCTCTCCCAAATTAGTCGCCATCCATGATGTTAATTATTACCCGGTTGCTGCACCACTATCACCGGACTCCACCCAACTTGACCTGTGAAGTTACTATAGTGACCCAAGTTCACTGTCACTTTGAACGAAATCAGAATCCCAGGGCTCTGGGCACCATATTGTTCTACTGTTCAGGCAAGGTTGAAAAACCATGACTGAGGATGGAGGATGAGGATGTTTTTTGCTCAGTCCTCCTCACCCTGGTCCTGCTGGGTCCTGGCACCCTTCTTTCCCTACTGGCAGTGGTTCTCAAAATATGGACCCCAGACCAACATCAGCATCCTCTGGGAAGCTACTAGAAATGCAGATTCTCAAGCCCCACCCCAGACCTACTGACTCCAAAACTTGGGTGGGGCTTAGCATCTGTATTCTAACAAACCCTTTAGGTAACTCGATGCACACAACTTGAGATATATTTCAATATATATTGAATTAAATATATATTGAATCAAATATATTTCAATATATTTCAATGAAAGTTCACACCATCTAACAACCTCTGCATTAAAATGAAATCGCCTGCGTAGGGTCCTGTCAAAGACGTTGCTAGCCCCCTCTGCAAACCATGGCTATGGACAGAAACTGACCAGAGCTACACCCTTCCTCACCCAGGGCAGCGCTCGTAATAGCTGACACACTGGGGGTGGGCAGCCTGTGGCTCTCTAAGCCCACACCTCCTCCCTCCCCTCCGCAGCCTGGCCACTCCATAGCAAGCAACAGAATTAATTCTGTGAAATTAATTACAAGGTCAAAATCTGAGCTTGAACTATAAAGGTATAGCATTTGATATTTACACCGCCAACTGCTTTCCACAGAGTAGTATTTAACAAACAGCACTCCCTACTATTTAATTTTTCAGGACTAACGATGTATTTGATGTTCATAGGACATGGACTCAAATATCAACCTTAGAGCTGATCATAGATTCTGCATTTATCTCACTGGGACCTCCTGAGCTAGGCCATAAAAAGCATGCCATGTTTACAAGTTTCAGAGCTGACTGCCAACACCCAAGGGCTGGGGCATTTCTTGCCCTGACCCACACTGGAGGAGAAACGAAGCAGATCTTCAAGCTCTTTGGCCCCTCCTTGTAATGGTTCAGACATATTCTGTTATTAAAGCTTCCTCCTTAATTACTGACATACGTGCAATTCAAGTTACTTTCTTGCAATTATGTTATTCAGCAATAATTGGATTTCTAGTTTTAATTGGGCCCTAAATTAGCGATAGCTTTCATGAAAGCCATTACAGTGATTTCTAACTACAGTTCTTGCTGCCTTTTGAGTACATTATATTTCAAACAGAATGATTCACCAGTAGAAGAAGTCACAGCTGCAGTGAACTCTTGCACGGGTCTCTATTAATGATTACAAGTTGGGTGCTATACTGTTGTAACTAAACATTTGCTGCACATACTATCCATTGAGCACTGCTGTGTCACAACAGAGGCTGTCTCCCGCCGAGGGCTGGAGTACACAATTCTGCTTGTGATGAAGATCCAGCCATGCGACCAGATATTAAGCTCAGTTAAATGGGGAAGAGACTCCATTTGTTACCAGCTGCTACTGCAGAGAAATACTTAAAGACAACACAAAATAAAACAAAACCAAATTATTCTTGAAAGCTATTGAAATCAAAATTTTGCTGAGCCTACAGAAGGCATAGTCCCATGGGTGTCTTCCTTAGCTAAAGGGATCGTCTACTCAAATCAGCCCAGTAAATATGTGCAGAGTGTCGGCTGTACACTAGTTATTGCAAAAGACACCAGGCTAGTGACAGATGGCACAGTGACGTGGTTATGAGTATGAACTTTAGGGGTGCCTGGGTGGCTCAGTTTGTTATGCGTCTGCCTTTGGCTCAGGTCACGATCTCGGGGTCCTGGGGTTGAGCCAGAGTAGGGCTCCCTGCTCAGGGGGGAGTGCCTGCTCCTCCCTCTCCTTCTGTTCCTCCCCCATCCCACCCCTGCTCATGCTCGCTCTCTCTCTCTCTCTCAAATAAATAAGTAAAATCTTAAAAAAAAAAAAAAAAGAGTATCCTCTTTGGAGTCAGACCACCTGGATCAGAATGTGTGACCTCAGGCAAATTCCTTAATCTCTCTCAGGTTCTATTTCCTTAAATAACTTACTGCATGTAAAGAACTTTAAAAAGCATCTGCCACTTAGTCAACACTTATTAAATGCTAGTTCTATTATTTTAGTTCAAGTTGGCAAGGACATCATCTATATTGCCCATCACTGTATTCCCGGCATCCAGAATCATGGTGGATAGATGATAAGTGCTCAATCAGTGCTTTTCGTCTAATGGGAAAATCCAAGTCTCCTGCACAAGAAGTGCCTAGCAGAGAAGGGAGTTAAAGAAGGAGTCATGGTGTCTAGTTTGGGACATACGACTCAGGACACTGGTAGGAAACAGATGAAGCATTCAAAGGGAATCATTAAGGGGCATTTCATGAAATAATGACTCACAGAGGTATGGGATAAATGAAGAGAGACAAACAACATGGAGGAGCTCCACAAGGTTAACAATAGCAGACGTCACGGCCACCCCTAGACCTGAAAGGGTGGAAGGTGGGGGGCCTCCGATCAGAAGGGCCCCTGATTAGAGCTGCAGCCTTCAATAAGGAGCACAGTGTCCGCCCCCTACAGTCATGCAGGAAGGGAGCCATGGAAATAAATAACCTGACTTCTCTCTTGCCCTCAGATCTTGTCCAATTGGCCAAATCCGATTGGAAGCCAGAGAGCAAATGATATAATTCATACAAGCCAGCCTCCTAGGCACAGAGCAGAGGGAAGAAGGATGGAAAAGTAAACGGAGAACACTTAACATAGAGGAAAAGATTGGGGGTGGGGGTGGAATGTAACCTTTAAGTGAAGTGAAGTGAAGGTGGAATGAGCCTTTAAGTGAAGCTGGCTTACACAGAAGGTGAAGTGGAAAGGGTAAAGGAAGTCATCGAAGGTGGAAAGAATAGCATGAGTAGATCAAGATAGCAAATGGCAAGACAGGTTTAGGAGACATTATTAATCCAATCTGGCTGTAAAATAGGACACAAGTTTGCGAGTAAGGAGAGATAACATGGGAAAGATAAATTGGGGCATGTCACAGAATGTCTCAAATGACAGGAAGAAGGCTGGGGGACTTGATTTTGGAGGCAGGAGGGGCCACTGAAGTTGGGACTACAGCAGATACAGATCAAAGCTGTGGTTTAAGAAGTCTGATCTCATGGTGGTGCATCAGAAAGACTGGAAAGAGAATAGTGCCAGCGAGATGATCCAGCTGGCTTATATACGAGTCCAGGGGAAAGAAAAATAAAGAACAGACTGGGGTGGGGGGCAATAGGAGGGCTTGTTAAGGAAGCACAGGGATTAGGTGGGAAGCCAGGGGCAGGACCAAGAGCTCAGAAAGAGGCAAAGATCATTCGAAGATGTCTCACCCAGAAGGCTGGACGCCTAGAAAGAGGAAGGTGAGGATAGAGGAGATGCAAGAATCTTTAGTTCCTGGGGCCAGAAGAGTACTAAGAAGGCGGTCACTAAGTGTCCACTCATGTCCTCCCCACAGACTGTGTACAGACAGCCCTAGATTCCAGCCAGATGGATTCTACTCCAGCTCATTTCTAGATGTGCTCATTCTTGTTACTCCCACTGCCCTCCTGGTTGACCTCATTTGGTTTCTTGGCTCTTTGTTTCCTGACTCATTTCTAGGCTCCTGCTTTCATATCATCCTGCAGCTCAATCCTGGTTGTAAGCCCAGCTCTCGTTAACCTCAGGCTTTGAGCTACTTGTGTTACTACTCGGCTCTGGACCCATGCACACTCACAGTCCAGAGCAAGTTCTGGTGTCCAGCAGAACTTTCTGTGATGATGGACATGTTCTTTATCTACAGTGTCCAATGTGGTAACCACTAGCACACAGGGCTATTGAGCACCTGAAATGTGGCTAGTGAGACTGAGGAAAGGAACTTTTAATATTATTTAACTTTAATTCTAATCTCAATAGCCTCAAAGTAGGAAGCTTATTTCAGTAGAGAAGATGGAAAGAATGAAGGTTTGTTGGATTTTTCCATTTTCAAACAGATTTTGCTGGAACTAGCCACAGAAGCTGTGGCAAGAATAAAGTTTGTCTTTAACACGTTTTCAGTTTTACTTCTACTTTCTTTCCCCAAACATATATATCATATCGGAAGCTACTTTCTGAGCTCCCCACAAATCTGATCTGCTTTGCCTTGTCTCTCCTCGGAACATCTACAGTGCGTGTCATAGTGTCTCCCAAACTGTCCCCGCACCAGGCCAGGATGAAGAATGAGGCAAATAAGACAACAAGAGGAGGGCAGGATCAAGCAGGACCAGGGCCAATGGAACAAGACTGCCTCCCTTCAGGGGAATGAAAATCTTAAATCTCACTCTAAATCTTGCTCTAGGCTTTTTCCATAGCATTTCTCATGTCCAAAAATACTACATAATTTAATTATGTTATGTTGTTATTTAATGCTCCTCTCTCACACATGAATATACACACCACAAAGGCAGGAAAGTTCATCACAGTGCCAACTGATACACTGAATTACCTAGAACAGAGTTTGTGGAATGAATGAACTGGACCTGAGGAGGGAGACAGAGGCTATGGCAAGTGGTTCCTGGAGGCATCAACAAGATCCTAGGAGTGCGTTCGAATTGGAACAGGATCCCAGACAGCAGCTGGAGGGTACAAAAAGTAGGATTTTGTTTGGGATTCAACCAAAGTCTGAAGCCTGTGCACAACTCTGAAAGAATGATAGCTCTCTGACCAGTAGGTTAGGAACAACTGTGAAACCAAGACTGAGGTCAGCCAAAAAGAGTGCTTAGTCCATTAGTCATGTCCGCCATGAGTGCAGAAGGGGTGGTCCACATGCCCCATATTTGTCAGTCTTGACTAGTGAAACTAAGAATTAAGGCTCCAGCCCAGATGCCTGTGATTCAGGCCCAGTGTCCAGTCCAGTGTAGGAAATTGAGGTCGCTGAAAAAGCAAAAAGCACTTACCTAATCATTCAATGTGTTAGATACAGCAGGGTGATATTAAGAAGAAAGACCAGTTAGAAGGCCAGGAGATGGGCACCTGGGTGATTCAGTGGGTTAAAGCCTCTGTCTTTGGCTCAGGTCATGATCCCAGGGTCCTGGGATCAAGCCCCGCATTCCTCCTCTCTCTGCCTACCTCTCTGCCTACTTGTGATCTCTGTCTGTCAAATAAATAAACAAAATCTTAAAAAAAAAAAAAAAAAGGCCAGGAGGTACCTAGAGTCCCCCACAGATACACAGAACCTATTCCAAGATAAGGGCTGCATAACACATCCATTGACTCAATCTACGTCGTTACTGTCAGTGTGCCAAGCATCATTCTAGGCACAGAAGACACAGCATGAATAAAACACAAAATTCCCTGCCCTAATGGAGCTTACCTTCTAGCAGGGGAGAGAGAGAACGAAATATGATAAAGAGTGGTAAAAATTAAACAAGATACGGGGCTAGGAAGTATATAGAAAGGAGAGTTGTTGAAATTTCAGATAGAGAACTCAAGGAGGGCTTCACTTACCTGAGAGGTTCAAGATTCATCTCTCATGGGCTGGAAAGCCTAAATGCTAGAGAATTCTGTTGGGTTTGCCCATATCCTTGGCAGGACTGAGTTTGCCTCCATAGGTACTAGACTTGGTACCTACAGAACTCTCCCTAGCAAAGAGCAAGATTCCGGCTCTTTTTGTTTTGAGCCTGGTCTTGACTGGTTCTTTGGCTACACCCAGCAGCAGGGCCTTCCCATGCTGTCTTTCTTGGCAGAGACAATGCCCCAAACACCCTTAGCAATCTGGTGAAGACTTAACTCCTTTTTAGAGTGTTTTTGAAGACATAAAGTAAAATACGTGGTATTACAAAGGGAGCAGAGTATAGCAAAATAGTTATCAAACATTTTTAATAAATTTGTGACGTTGTAATCTATATAATTATTTATTAATGCATGGAACAATAAACTCTACAGATAAGTGTAATAACTACCATAATTTTGAAATGGTAATATGCGAAAATAATATTTTGCTAAATCTGCAACAATAATGTGATAAGAAAAAAAAATCTGTGATTTCTGTTACTGACAAATTCTCTTGGGGTTTGTCATCCACATACGTCGCTGAAAAAAATGGTAAATTTCAGCTAGAGGTTAGTTAAAATAAGGATGTAGTCTTTTCCCCATCCAAGTTCATGGACACCTCAATGAAGCATCCCTGTTTTCATCTCCCCAGCAGGCAGACATTCCTAAAAGCAAATCTTATACAGCTTCCACAGAGGAGTGCTGATTCAGAGAGACCTTTCCTTTCACTTGGAGGGAGAAGACAGCTGAGCCGATCAGACATGTTGAGGCTTTTCTTTCCCCCAGTAAAACCTGCTTATATTGTCATGAGTGAGATGGTCATGGATAGCTTATGGAGACCATCTCATTAATGTATAATCAGTCTTCATAAAATGTACTCAGCAAATATATGTTGAGCATCTACTACCTGCCAGGCACTGTTCTAGATGCTGGGGATATATCAGTGAACAAAATAGACCAAAAAAGAAATCCCTGCCCTCGTGAAGTGAGATGCTAGTAGAGGGTAGTTGTGTGGGTGATTGGGAACAGCAGCACAGTGAGACCATAAACACAGAGAAATAATACAGATGATATCGTAGGAAGGTAGGGGATAAGAACTATGAAAGAATATATAGAACACATTAAGGAGTACAGAGAGCAGAGGTCATGTGGTTTGGCAGCAGCAACCCAAGGATGCAGTCCCTGTCTTCTCTCTGCCTGCTGACTTTTCCTGGGCTTGGTTTCCTCATCGGTGACTGGAGCTCTTTGGACTAGTCACTCTCCATTCGACCAGGTCAACAGAGAGCTGTGACAGGCACCACCCGAGGGCGGTGGAGGTTCCTTCAGGGGCCTGGTAAAGATCTGAATCACTTCCCCAACTTCAACTTTTGATCTGTATAAGACAGTGGGGCTGCAAATCAGGTTTTGTTTGAAAACGTGTATCACTACCAACCAAAAAAAAAAAAAAAGAAAGAAAGAAAGTCTGAAAATCATGAGTGGTTCTAGGATTTTTTTTTTCTTTCAAATAATTGCGGTAATTATTTGTAAGAAAAATCATGACAATGTTGCCTACTGCTGCTTTGATTCTTCAGTTCCCACAGTCTGCCGTGATTTCACGATTTCTCTTGGCTTTATTTCATTACTTTCCACACGGAGGTATTTATAGTGACGATAATGAGTTTCAAAACAAACCTAATGAAATGTGCATTTTCATAGGATTGTGAGTTCCTAGAACAAACAAGCATTGATTTAGGGAACCAAATTACACAGCCACCGGGAAAGGAGGCTGCCCCAGGAAGGAAAGACACAGTCTGCGTCTCCTGGACCTTCTAGGACCTCCCCACCTGCTCCACTAATGCATGACACATTGATTATATTAAGAGATCATCTGATTATTTCCATTTAAACAGCCCCCCAACTTACACACCCACGTGCTCACCTAGAGGAATTGGCTAATAGGCGACAGATCGTCAGGACAGAGTCCTGCTCCATCAGGTGTCAGACAGAGCATACCCACATAACTGATTATAGTGCTCTCCCCATAAATATTCCAGCACCAAGGAAGAGATTTACGATAGTGTATCTTCAGTTCAATTTTCAGAACGATTTACAGCTCACACACATCCAAAAACTTATTACCAGCTGCATTATTTGAAAACAAAGCGATAACTTGCTGTCCTCGGAGAGGACCCACGGCGCCTTCCGCGGCAGGCTCATCTCTCTCCGCTATCTCTGCCACTCCTGTTACCAGACTATATATAACAAACCTCTTAAGTGAAATTACAGAGCACACATGCTACATGGTGGGTAGGAGGCTATTAAGTGAAGAGCCTTCAAAGGATCTCAGATTTGTCTTCCAGCTGGGAAACCTGACTGGACTTTTCAAGAGACAGAGAGGCCCAAAGGGGAGATGGTGCTGAGAAACAATGAACCCCTCACAGCACAGCCTTGCTGATCACAACCGGCTTTCAAAAATGTCCTTCCAAGGCCTGGATGCCGAATTTTGACCTTGGTGTGCTACATTCACCTGACTTCACGGCTTAGACTCCCGTCCCCCGTCAGACGGGGGTGACCTTCGCAGAAGTGTGCCTGAGCCCTGGCTGCATATCAGAGACCCCAGGGGGAATGTAAAAGAAAATACCAGGCCCAACCCCCCACCATTAGGAACTCTAGTTCAGTTGAGCTGGGGTAGGGCCCAGACCTCAGGATTTTTTTAAACACAGAACCCCATGATTCCAGAGTAGCACAGTCAAGACCCTCTGGCTTCAAGTCCCTAAGCTTTATTTTCCTCAGCTGGACCTACACTTGGTAGGCACTTTGACAAACTGTGTCAATTGTATAGACACGTCTGGCTCCTCGGCAGGTCTCACGCAGGCCTGGCGCACATTAGTAACTCAGTAAATACACACTGAATTAACCAGTGAATAAAGGCTAAGTTCTGGGCATGGTGATCATCAATAAATGACAGCCAATGCTCTTACATAATGCCTTTTTAAAACCTTTTCTTTTATAGTTGTCACCCACAAAAATGTCCTTATCTGACTCTCACTTTCCCATTCTAAAGGCTTTGTTTCCTTCCGGGAGCAACATTTTGTCGCAATATCACATAATAGGGAGAACTATGAAATCAGATCTAAGAAAAGTACCATCCTCTAGCATTGGCATGTATCTTTCCACCCTAAAATATTATCCCATATCCTGTGTCAATGGTACGTTGGAGAAGAACTGTTCTTTGTCTCCGTTTGCCCTTCTTCATCATTGAGAATATGTTCTTCCCTGTGACTAACTTCATACCATCAGGGAAAAAAAAAACAAACCTACTTTCCTAAATTAAACACTTGCAAAAGCTGAGTGTATACTTCTGTTTATAAAGATAAAAATCACAAGCTGAAAATTTTTAAATTAGGATGTCCATTTTAATTTCAGTTCCAAGAGCATCAAGTCCTTTGCTGGTCAAGGAGGGAGGGTAAGCCCCGTCACACCTCCACGTGAAATGCGCTTCCTTATAACACGTGCAATACCGGCACCCTGGCCCGTTTCGCTGGTTGGTGCCAACAGCCGCACAGTCCATCCACTCGGCAAGCAGCCCTGACCAGCACTGGTAACCAAGGCAGCTGAAAGAGCCAGGGCCGCCGAGCTGCGTTCTAGGGACACGCCGTGGATACATCTGCAGGCTCAGCTGTTCCAGAGAAGAATTCTGAAGAAGCAGCCTGTCACGTGGTCCACACTGTGGCCCACTCATCTTAATTTTTCCTTCTGTTTTCTCCATCTGAATTCCTCTCCGCACCATTTAGGTGGCACTGTGATTCGCTCACACTAAATCTTCCTTTTAAAACCAAGTGCTTCATAGTCACGATTTAAAACTTTTGAGTTTCATTCAGGCTTGGTCCCTTGGAAAGCCAACTTCAGACTGCTCTTTAAAATATGAAGAATTCTCGCCCCCTCAGCCAATCAGGTCGGCCCCTGCCACATCCTTTTGAGGTGCCTGTTCCCCCAGGATTGCCTGCGATGCTTGCATCTTTGAAAAATATCTGTAATAAAAATTCAAATACATTCAAAAATGAACATAAATAAAACATAATTTCCTCCAAATGATTTATAAAATACTAAAACATTCACTTCCCTGTCTTTCTGCCTGTCAAGAGTGCCACAGCGTATATCCTTGGGGTGGCAAGCTGCTCTGCCTCTCCCGCCGAGTCTTCCACGGGCGCTGCCTTGACAACGGAGAACACCCAGAAGCCTGCCAGTTCTCATGGAATGTGGATCTCACTTTATCCGTCAAAGCAGCAGGATGATTTTATCCATGGCAAGATGGGATAGCTCTTGATTTCCTCCTCCGAGGGCTCTAATTTTAGCAAAAGGGTTCAGATGTGGAAATCTGTCAGGACAGCCGCACGTAGGGGACAGAGGAGTGACTCGCCTTCTCTCACAGGGATTTTGTTCCAGGCCGAGTCTCAGTGAAAGGCACTGTGGGGTGAAGTTCACTCCTCCCAACCCAGCTTCGCCCACATTGGCTGCCAATCCCCAATTCCCTGTCTTGGTAACCGCAGAGATCCCTAGAATGGGTAGAAAGCCGTGGCTGACCTGCGCAGAATCCTAGGGCCCTATAGCTAGGGCCTACTCCAGAGTTCCTGATTGAGGAGGTGTGTGGTGGGGCCTGAGAATCTGTATTTCCTTTTCCCCCAGCTTTCTTGTGGTATAATTGACATACACCACTGTTGGTTGTGATGGTTTGATGTACATATATATTGCGAAGGAATTACCACAGTAAGGTTAGTTAACACAAGTGTTATCTCACATAGCTGCCCATTTGTGTGTGCTTGATGAGAACTTTTAAGATCTACTCTCTTAGCAACTTTCAAGTGTATGATATAGTATTGTTAACTATAGTCACCATCTTGGACATTACATCTTCAGAACTTATTAATCTTTTAACTGGAAGCTTAACACTCTGATGACCTTCACCTATCTCTCCCTGCCCCATCCCCCATTCCCCCCGCCCCGCCCCGGCAACCACCAATCTACTCTCTGTACCTACGAGTTCCGTTTCTTTAGATTCCACATATAAGTGAAATCATATAGTATTTGTCTTGCTCTGTCTGACTTATTTCACTTAGCATAATGCCCGCAAGGCACTTTCTTTTTGATACAGTGATTTCATTTCCTTCAGATATATACACAGAAGTGGATTTGCTGGATCCTATGTCAGTTCTATTTTTAGTTTTTTTTTTTTTAAGATTTTTTTTTTAATTTGACAGAGAGAGAGAGAGAGCACAAATAGGCAGAGAGGCAGGCGGAGGAGGGAGGAAGCAGGCTCCCTGCGGACCAGAGAGCCCGATGCCGGTCTCCATCCCAAGACCCCAGGATCATGACCTGAGCTCAAGGCAGAGGCTTAACCCACTGAGCCACCCAGGGGCCGTATTTTTAGTTTCTTAAGGAGCCTCCACACTGTTTTCTACAATGGCTGCACCAACTTACATTCCCCCCAACAGGGTACAGGGTACCCTTTTCTTTACGTCCTTGAGAGCATTTGTTACCTCTTGCCGCTTTGATGATAGCCATTCTAATAGGTATGAGGGGACATCTCATTGTGGTTTTGATTCACATTTCCCTGATGATGAGAGATGTTGAACATCTTTTCATCTACCTCTTGGCCATTTCTGTATCTTCTTTGGAAATGTCTATTCAGGTCCTTCATACATTTTTTAATCAGATTACTGGGGTTTTGCTATTGAGTTGTAGGAGTTCCTTATTTATATTTTGGATATTAATCTCTTACAGATAAATGATTTGTAAATATTTTCTCCCATTCTGGGTTGCCTTTACATTTAGTTGATTGTTTGTTTTGCTGTGCAGAAGCTTTTTGGTTTGATTAGTCCCATTCTTTATTTTTGCTTTTGTTGCTGGTACTCCTGGCATGATATCCAAAAAATCATTTAAAAGACCAAAGTCAAGGCACTTTGTCTCTAAGTTTTCTTCTAGGAGTTTCATGGTTTTAAATCTTACATTTAAATCTTTAACCCATTTTGAGTTATTTTTTTAAGTGGTATAAGATAGGGGTCCAGTTTTATTCCTTTGCATGTGGATATCCAGTTGTTCCAACATCATTTATTAAAGGAACTATCTTTTCCTTGGCTCCCTTGTCAAATATTAGTTGATTGCAGATGTATGGGTTTATTTCTGGGCTCTGGATCCTGTTCCATCGATCTGTGCATCTGTTTTTATGCCAGTACCACACTGTTTGGATTACTATAGCTTAGGAATATAGTTTGATATCAAAAAGTATACTACCTCCAGCTCATCCATCTTTCTCAAGACTGCATTGGCTATATGGGGTCTTCTGTGATTCCATACCAATTTTAAGGTATTAGCTTTTATTTCTGTAAAACTGTCATTGGAGTTTTCATAGGAATTACATTGAATCTATAGATAGCTTTAGATATTATAGACATTTTGACTATATGAATTCTTACAATCTATGAATGTGAACACATGAACACAGAAAGCATTTATTTGTGTCTTCTTCAGTAATTTTCATCAGTGCCCTATAGTTCTCAGGATACAGATCTCTCATCTCCTTGATTAAATATATTCCTAAGCATTTTATTGTTTGAGTTGCTATTGTGAACAAGATTGTTTTCTTTCTTTTTTTTTTTCTTTTTAAGTAGGCTCCACACCAAGGTGGGGCTTGAACTCACAACCTTGAGATCAAGAGTCCCATGCTCTACTGACTGAACCAACCAGGTGTTCTTCTTTGTATCTTTTTCAGAAAGTTTGTTGTTAGTTACAGAAACTCAACTTGTTTTGTATATTGATTTTATATTCTGCAACTTCACTGAATTTATTTATCAGTTCAAACAGTTTTTTGGTAGGGTCTTTAGGGTTTCTATGCATAAGATTGTGTCATCTGAAGAAACAATTTCGCTTTTTCCTTTGTCATTTGGATGCCTTCTATTTCTTTTCTTGCCTGATTGCTCTGGCGAGGACTTCCAGTACTGTGACGAATAGGAGTGGTGAGAGTAAGCACCCTTGTCTTATTCCTAATCTTAGTGGGAAAACTTTCAATATTTCACCACTGAGTATGTTAGCTGCAAGCCTGTCATATATGGCCTTTATTATGTTGAGTTACATCTCTTCTATACCAAATTGGTTAGAATCTGCATTTCTAACACATTCCCAGGTGATGCTGATGTACTTGGACTAGAAATCATACTTTGGGGGAAAAAAAATTGGTTCTCAGGAACCAAGGCTTCCTTGATCAGATTCAAAAGAAATGGGTTCCTGCTTGGGATAATTCAAAATACCAGGCCTGATAACATCATATTCCATAGAAAGACTCCAGGGCTATGTGATTCCCAAGAGATTCTCTACACACACACACACACACACACACACACACACACACACACGTAGGAAGATGCAGGGTACACTGGAAATAATTCAAAGTAAATTAGACACATGGTCAATCCTGCCCCTTGAATAACTCACTAGTAGAGGAGGAGATACAAAAATAAAGAACAGTGTGAAAAGTGCTGCAGAGAAAGTGTGTACCAAATGCTGCTGGAGCCCAAAAGAGTAAGCAATTAGCTGTCCAGGGAAGTTAGGAAAGTTTTCAAAAAGGAGGTGGACCGGGACTTGAATAGTGAATAGAAATAGAAAGGTCAAGTAGGGAGTTTCAGGCTCTCAAAGGAGCAGGTATGAAAGACAGCGGAGGCAGCTGAAAGAGCCTGGTACTCGGAGAAAATAACAGAATTTCGTGTGTATTTGAGGGAATGTTTAGCGAAGAGCAGGTGCAGATCTCTTAATGTCAGTCTTAAGGAGCTAAACCTTGTAACAACCAAAAGATTTTCAGGTCAGATCCATGTTTGCATGAGACCAGCTCACCACCTTCTGGAATTATATGTGGGCTCCAGTTTGGTTCCCTAAAGCCTCTAAAACCTCCAGATCCATCCTGGAGTTTGAGAAAGGGTTGGGCACAGAAATCAAACAGACTATACAAACTGACTGAGAAATCGAGATAGAGCACAGAGACCTGCTATCTGCAAGCTGCTCTCTGGAGGCCACTGCATCCAAGGGTAAGACCTGCTAGGACCCAAGAAGCTCACATGACCAGATACTGGCAGGAAGGCCACAGCATCAGCCATCCACACCTGTCAGCCATGTGAGTAGGTGAGAGTTCTACTAGTAATAAGGAGGTTGTGGAGGCTGCTTGATGTACAGTCACTGAATATAACACAGACATGAGTCAAGTATAAAGTAATGATAAGAGGTAAAAAGACAGCTACTGTATGAGCATGAATTTTGTAGTAAAAAATTCAGATGAATAAAACCAGAATTTCTAAAAACTTATTTCCCTATAATTCAACCTAACTTACAGCTCTCAAACCTCCATTTGACCTGGAGCAGAAAACTTTGTGTAATCATTTCCAGAAAAACTTAGTCAATTCAGAGTTCTCGCCCTCTCCTTTTACTTTTTGTTACCCAGACATTATTTCACTCATGGGGACTTGAGTAGCCATGTGTACCACTGGTAGAAAATATCTTGACCCCATCTCCATCTTCCTTGGTCCTGCTCTGTGTCTATCACTCATATATCTGGCCAGATGTTTTTACTCTTCGGGGCACTAACCATGCTGCAGCTGCTCCACTCCACCCTCTGAATGTCAGGGCCATGCTGGTTCACCGGCATCCTTCTTGCTTAGATGTCAGGCCTCTGAGGTCTTCTGGCCACTCCAGTCACTTGTGCACCCCTCCTGAGGACACAGAAAACTTTCTCTACTCTTCCACACTACTTCACAGAAGAGGAAACTTGATTGTGGGCTGTCAACTCTTCACTATTTAAGTAAACCACTCCATCATTTTTAATCTACTGGGACTCAGTTGGTGCAAAGTGTCCTGAGTTTAAGAGGCTTTCTATTTTCTCGGGCTTCACCTAAACCAAAGCACAGGCGCCCCCCATTCTGGAATTTCCCCCAGACTTATCTGGGTTTTCCATTGTCTAACCTCTGCCAACAACTCATCCCAGGGGGTATGGGGTCCTTTCTCCAGCACCCACCAGCTCTGATTATAGCACTTCCAATCAACCTCCTACCACCAACTGGTTGAATTTATGTCTCTTTTTGAGCAGTAAAAGTGGTTACGATATATCTTTTTAAAAATAAACTTCAGGGGAGCCTGGGTGGCTCAGTTGGTTGAATGTCTGACTCTTCATTTCAGCTCAGGTCATGATTTCAGGGTCGTGAGATCAAGCTCTTTGCCAGGCGCTGTGCTGGACACAGAGTCGGCTTGGGATGCTCTCCCTCTGCCCCTCCCCCAATTTGAGCTCTCTTTCTCTAAAATAAATAAATAAAATCTTTTAAAAAATAATAATAAACTTTAGCTACATCCAGATAATTTGGATAATATATATTGGTCTTTCATTTATTCATTTATTTATCATTGAATATTTACTATTGTATCAAATATGTCCTTAGCACTTGGGATACATGAAGGAACAAAACGTTAAAAAAAAATTCTCTACAGGAGCACCTGGGTGGCTCAGTCAGTTGATGGTCTGACTCTTGGTTTCAACTCAGGTCATGATCTCAGAGTCATGGGATCCAGACCCGTGTCAGGCTCTGTGCTAGGTACAGAGTCTGCTTGGGATTCTCTCCCTCTCCCTCTCTTCCCCCTCTGCCCCTCCACTCACTCACGTTCAGTATCTCTCTCTCTCTCTCTCTCTCTCTCAATGTTAAAAATCTTTTTAAAAAAATTTTAGATAAAATTTTTTTTAATTTAAAAATCTCTGCACTCGCAAAGCTCCCCTTCCTTCAACAAGGGAGGAGACAGACTATAAATAAAAGTTCAAAACTTATTATATTATTATATTTAGTATATTATAAATACCATAAGACTGCACAGTAGAATATTAGAAGATGACACATGCAATGAAAAAATAATCTCAGTGCTAGAGGTTGAATGCAAACCAATAAATTGGATTCTGTGGGTATGAGGCCTGTGTAGCAGTGTTTTTGAAAAGGTCCTCAAGTGATTCTCCTCAAGTGCATTCAGACTTAGAGCCACTGCCCTTGTCTGTGAAAATTACCACTATTGCTCTGTGGGGGTTCTTTGCTTTTTCTCATTAATTCATTTATTCACTCATCCATTCAATAAATAGATGTTTATTTGTTTATTTAAATATTGGTGTATTTATGTATGTTGATTTAAATATTTATTTATTAAAATATAGTCTCCATTTTCCAGCCTGGTTCTAAACACCAGGGATACAATAAAAAAAAGTGACAAGGTCCTTCCTTGCTCCCACGCTGCTCCTTTCATGCTTTTTCCTTTCATCATCTCATTTAATTCTCACAACACAGTCACACCGTGATCATTAGCCCCACTTCCCAGGTGAGGGAACTGAGCCTTCATCAAGTTAACAAACCTGTCCACAGCAGTACAGTCGTAGGTGACAGAACTAGGACTCATATCCAGGTCTGGAAAAAACAAAAGACCGTACTCTTATAAACTCTTTCACGGCATTTCCCAGTGCAAGGCCCTTATTCATACTTCTTTTCATCTTATTTTCACCACTTCACAATGTACCAGTTTCATGATATAATTTAAAGGAATTAAATTTGAACAGTTCAAAATTGTGTAATTGATTACATTCCATTTCCATCACAAATTACTAATTTGATTCACACCTGCTGATGTGACACCTGGAGGAAGGGAGTCAATTTGGGTGGGTGGTTAGGCCTTATTGGTCTACAGTTGATGTGCTAATTACATAAAATAAATGTTATTTAAAAATCTCCAGTGGGCTGTGATTAGGCAGGCCACATTGCTATCATTGGCTTACCTGTTGGACACCTGGAAATTATTGTAATCAGCCTAATAAATTCTGAAATTAATTTTCATTAAATCTCCCTATCTGAGAGATACACTGGGGATATCTCAATGTATCATTTGAGATATTCTCAATGTATCTCTCATATGCAGGGACATGGATCTCATATGATAAGACCTATCATACATAATATGACATATTTACACAAAGTCTAAATTTTTATCAGCATTTCGCATTCAGTACAACTATGAGTTATTTTAAAGATATATGCTGTGTTCCCCCCAAAACTCTAATGTTCAAGCACTGACCCCCAGGACCTCAGAATGTGACTTTATTTGGAAATCAGGCCTTCCAAAGAGGTGACTGAGTTAAAAATGAAGCCATTAGGGCATCCCATATAACTGTAGCCCATTTTAAGAAGAAAAAAATTTGGACATCCAGAGAAATATCAAGGATATCATAGACCCTTTCATCAAGGAACTTAGAGTCTTAGACACACACCTAAACAAGACAATTAGAGAATAATAGGAGTCTAATAGAGGAAATAAGAGCTACCCAGAGCAGATCAAAGCCAAGACGGGTCAGCATGGATCACAGAAAGAATCGAGTTTTGAAAAGAAGGGGAGGCATTGAGGTTGGGTGTGGTGGGAGAGAGCGCAACAACAACACAGAGAGTGAAGGTTTATGAGACAGTAACACACAGAAGTGAAGAGTATATGCTTTGGAGCAGTCATTGCCACTTCCTAGGTATGGGACCTTCAGCAAGCTGTCTTCAAGTAGAGCTGTTAATGCACATTCTGTGCGGCGGTGGGGAAGGTTCACTGTGATGTTGCTGGAGGAGCAATTTGTGGGCACAAATTAATCTCCCAGTAAGTGTAATGGGAATTTGGGTGGGCAGTGAGGAGAGCCTCACTCTGGGGGGAAAAAAAGATTCAGGCAGAGAAACAATGAAAGATAAGAGATGTCTTCAGTGAGAACTGGAAACGAACCGAAATCCACCCAATAAGAAAGATTTTCCCTAAAAGGAATGTTTTGCTTCCAAACTGGCAACGCATGAGCATAATAACAGCCAACATACGCCAGCATTCAGGGATGCCAGGTGCTATTTTAAACAGTTCACAAGTATTAATTGTTTATACTCGTAGAACATTGAGGTAGGCATGATATTAATTATCCCTGTTTTATAGATGAAGAAACTGAGGTCACAGAAAGTGGCATAAGTAGCCCACGGTTGTAGTTGGTAACACAATGGGGGATTCGAGCACAGGCAATTCCGCCCCAGAGCCGCTATCCTATACACCGTGCATGCCCATACACGTGTGCGCACCCACATACACACGCTTACCCACACTCCATTCGAAAGCACGTCCCTGTGCTCCCTATGAACAAGCTGTTAGCATCCTCTCAACTTATTAACGAGGACACTGAGGCACAGAGAGAAGTCCTGACTAAGTTACCTATATTATTATTTTATATATATGGCAGGCAAGTGGCAAAGCCAGAACTTGGAGTCAGTCCTTCCCGATGGTGTCCCCAGGTCCTTCTCCAGCTCAGCCCTGGCTCTTTTCAAAATATGTTAAAACTGAAAACTTTCAGGAGTTTTATTTTATGTTTTTTCAGGAGAATACATACTTTACGACCTTCCCAAAGAATTCTGTTGAACTTTCACCAGACCCGGCACCTCCCTACTTCTCCATGTGACTATCATGAACAAAGAAACCTCTCAAACTTGGTAATGGACAAGACAAAAAGAAATCCTCGAAATATAAATTCTGTGACTTCAGAGAGAAAAAGAGAATTTAAATACACCATTTTTATGTATTCATAATGAAAGCTAATATCAATTAAGGCCCTAATCTATGTCAAGCACATTAACTGCATTTTCTCACTTCATCCTCACACCAACCCTTAGAGACAGATCCCACGAGTGATGAGGAGACTGAGGATGAGACAGATGAAGTAACTCACACAAGTCTAAAGGGCCGGCTGGGGCAGAGCAGGGGGACTCAGAACCAGAGCTGTCCAGCCTCACTGCCCACCCTCCTGACTCCATCCTCTATGATCTCCAACGCTCTGCTCCCTACTTCTACTTACACTATCACCCCACTCTTGGATGCCTTTCCTCTTCTCTCCAAATACTAATCATGGTCCAAAGCATCAGTTCCCAAGTTCCCTGCCTCCCCTGCAGTCTTTACACCAGGACACAGGAATCACGGTCACCCAGGGTGGCCGGCTAGCGTGTAGGCACCAGCGCCCCACCCCTAATCGAAGGAATTATACTTGAGGAAAGTGGGGTTTAACTCTGCACTGGTGGATTCCGAAGCTCACTGATGTTTGAGGACGTTGCCTTGCACCATCCTGCATGGAATATGTGTACTAATCACAGGCTGACCCGGAGACCATTTGGAGTCACGCGAGAGCTGCACCAGCTCCAAGCAGATTTGGCTGCCCGGGTATCTGACATTTCTCATAAAGCAAGAAATAAACAATTACTGGGCTCTTAAGTTTGCTAACCACAGTTGAATTATCCATAATGGGGCTCAACTACAGAACGAGTTGAATTATGGTACTAATGACTGAAGAAACATTAAGTACAGAACACAAAGAAAAAACATGGTGGTTTGCAAAATGCTCATTTCCTGAGGTTCATGTTTTTTTTTTTTTTAAAGATTTTATTTATTTATTTGACAGAGAGATCACAAGTAGGCAGAGAGGCAGACAGAGAGAGAGGAAAGGAAGCAGGCTCTCTGCTGGGCAGAGAGCCCGATGTGGGGCTCGATCCCAAGACCCTGGGATCATGACCTGAGCCGAAGGCAGAGGCTTTAACCCACTGAGCCACCCAGGTGCCCCTCCTGAGGTTCATGTTTACTGCATATTTATGAGTCAAAGAGTATCCATACCCTTTTGACATTTCCACTCCCAACACACAGATGTATAACGAAGGAAAATGGGTGCCAGAGATTTAAATCAAGGTCTATAAGAAGCCACTTCTGAAAGCCAGGTGGCTAATTCAAATTAGAATACATTTTGTTTCTTTCCTGATTAAGAAAGGGAAACCAAAAGACACATTTTCAATAACATTTACGAGGCACTGATTTCCCTTTCTTCCTAACCTAGACATACTCCATTCACTTCAGAGATGCCACTCTGAATACGAACCTGATTAATGATCCAGAGTACTGAGAGTAAACCGACTGCTTCATCAATATTAATGAACATTTATTGAGCACCTACTATGTAACGTGAAATAAAGGTTTGAAAAATTCTGAAGTCTTATGACATGGAGACCTACAGATTTCAGTATCTGAAGGAAGGATTAAGCTGGGTCCTAAGAGGACCTAGAGCATTTAGGAAGCTTCTACATTCAGCCTGACCAAAGAGATCATAAAAAATAAAAAATAAAAACTAGAACACAACTTTTCCTAACTGCCTCACCAACTAGCAGGATTCAGTGAACAGCAATGGTCCCTTCTATCTCCCCTGAGCAACAATGGTTGAACAAATGGTTCTTTGACCCAATGACTCTAGATAATTTGAAAAAAAAAAAATCATGCCTCGCCTATTGCATTATTGTTTTAGTATCTGTTAAGAAAGTGCATATTGTTGAAGGGAACCATAAATTCAGTATTATCTTAACATTAACTTCTTTCTTTTATTGAGCACAGCAGTATCTATATTCATATACCTAAAAGGAGTTATATCAAATGGTTTATCCAGTCTACAGACCATGAGTGGTGCCCCGGGAAATTTGAAAATTCCTTAATAAGGAGATCTCAAGGCCCAGAGGAGGTGTCTAAGTCCCACAGGCTGAGATTGTTGCCCTGGCCTATTATTGTAAAGGATTTCCTCCCAGACTCCTCTCCTTAACTGGTCTTTGAAAAGAGGTTCCCAGTGGCCCAGTGAGAGCAGGGACGTCACACCTGTCAGGAAATGGGAAGGCTTCCAGCAAATGCTGGCTTCTGCAGCTGGTTTACAGCAGCATTTTTGAAAGGTCAGGGTCTTCACAGTGGTGAGAATTAGGGAGTGAGCCTAGATTGTCCCAGAACAGCTCTTTTGTTGTCTCTGAAGATCTGATTTCACCTCAGAAGATACCCTGACTGCCAAGCAGCATGGTGGGTAGTAAAAGGTTGAAGGAGAAAAAAAAAAAAAAAAAAGCATTGTCAAGCAGGACATAACTGACCAATTCTCTCTAAGGGAGGCAAGCACCGTCCTTAGGAATAGTTACACTCTAAAACTGTAGGCGGCAGAGAAGTGGGTAAAGCCCATCATCCTTAAGGTTTATTTCTCAAAAGTCAAACATGATTTCAGCTTGGGGTCATCCACCAAGCATGAAGGTTGTGGATAACAGTATTATTAATATTCCATAAATTCTTTATATAGTACTCAGTGGAAAATCATCATTTGTAATATTTATCTGGTGCTTGAATGAGAACATGCGATAATATGACAATTCAATTTTCTACTTTGACATTTCGAATATGACCAAGTCATGATAATCAATCAGTAATACATTTATCATCTACATGAAGCCAATTATGCACCAATAATCGGTGAAATTTCGAACTTGTAACCTAGACCCACATGCGGTGACGACAGGGAAGGTGGAGACATTTGCTATAATTACGCTGTTATTGCTTCTAACAAAATGTTTTATACCTGAAAGGGCAGGCAGTGCTTTTAAAACCCCAGTTCCAGGCTGGCTCTTTATTACAAATTGCCTTTTGAATCATAAGCTTTTTAGAAGGGCAGTAGGAGATGCAGTCATCATAAGGCAGCGTGAGTAGATGGCTCTGGAATCAGACAGATGTGGTTCAAATCCCAGCTCTGCACACATTAACTGAGTAACCTCGGGCAAGTGATTTACATGCTCTAGACCTCAGTCTTCCCATCTATAAAGGGGAGGTAATCATTGCCTCACAAGGTAGCATAAGGGTTCACCATGATGTCATGCACACTGGTGTTCAACAAACAAGAGCTATCATTATTACCATTGAGCCTACAACCAAAGCCTACAGGTGCAGGTCATTTTTTAAAAGAATGATTTTAAAACTTTCTATATAAGTGAACCAATGCTGAGAGAAGAGAAACATTTAAACCATAGCACTCATTATAATCAAAGTATCTTTTAAAATATTCTGATTACCAGACAACAATTATATGCACTATTTTAATAATACCATAAAATGGTTGTACTTTGTTCTTTGTTTATCGCATTCTGAAATCCTGTGTGAGAATTATGGGCATATAAACCTGGGCTATTAAGAACGCCTGCAGAAGGCGCTTCCTGACGCATCATTTAGCCCACAGCTTGTCTTTGGAAGAGAGAGACCCAAATGGCTGCTTTCTTTCAAATACCACCCAGATATACAGTGCTCGTTTGAGATCGTCTAAATGGTGTGTTTGGGTATGTGCACGCACACATGCAAGCCTGCATTTTCACTCAACTTTCCATGACACCTGATAGGTATTTTTCTTCCCTTACGAGAGAGTTAAGAATACCGCCCAGGACTAGGATGGATATGGAGGAAGCCAACACACGTGGGATATGTCCCCGTAGCAATCTTCCCACAAACCTCTTCTGCGGTCCCAGATAGTGGGCCTAAGACCTGACAGAGCTACAGAGCTGTTGCCAGGGATCCCTGAACCAGTATGAGCACCATCAGTCACAGCGGGCGGAATCTGGAAAGCATATCATCACAAAGACTGTGCGTTTCAGTTCTCTATCACTGTGTGACCAACCGCCTCAAAAGGCAGGAGCTTAAAACAAAATGTACTCTCTCCCATAACTCTGTGGGGGTTGACTGATGTTTCCATTGCCCTGCATGGTGTCAGCTGAATGGCTGCAGTCATCTGGGGACTCGACTGGGCTGGAGTGTCCCAGACGTTTCACTTACATGACTGCCTGTTAATGGGTCTTGCCCAAGAGCTCAGCTGAGGCTACCAACAAAACATCCACATGTGCACCCCACACGCAGACTGAGTTCCTTACGGTTTGGTGGTCAGGCTGCAAAAGGTAGCACCCAAAAAGGAAGCATGAAAAAGAACTGGAGAGAGGCAGCAAAGCTTCTAATGGATTTACCTTGGAAACCCACAGTGTCATTTCCACCTCCTTCTGTTGGCCCAACCACTTACAGGGTTAGCCTGATTTAAGGGCAAGACAATTAGACTTTACTTCTTGATGGGAACACTGTCATTTTTCAAGTGTCTTTCAATGTGTAATTGATAAAATACAAACTAACTGAAGCATATTGAATTATTGGTAAATTGTAACCATTAATTATCTTTTCAATAAACTCATAAAAATGTAGACTCTATCAAGATGATTAAGAATTCAAGCTCTGCATTCAGACAGGGTTGAATTTAAATCCCTCTATCTAGTGGTTGCAGAGCCTTGAGAAAATCATAAACCTCAATTTCTCCACCTCTAAATGGGGGACAGAGGCAGACTTCACCGTGTACCTCCAAGGATTGCACAAGAAAATGCAGAACCGATGTCTCACACTCAGAAACTATTCGCTCCGTCATTAGTGCGATGCCAGGAAGCGCTGCTAACTCTGTCTCCTCCGACTCCCTCCCCCAGGCCCCAGCCCTTCCCTCCCTTCATCGTGTGTTATATTTGGATGGGTGACCGTTACAGTGTCTGACACGTGTGTTGTGCCAGAAGGATCTACAGCTAGACACTCACTGGAAAGATGTATTCTAATACTGACTGGTGTATGCAAAAAATGCATTCATGTCAAATATAACTTAAGGGGCAAGATGTTGATGGACAAAGAGGAGAAACTGAAAAAGTACCCTTAACATAAAAAAAAAAAATTTTTTTTTTAAGTTCTCAAAAGCCCACCACCTGACAAGTCAAAAGCCAACTCCTGCATATGAATCAGATATGGGAGGTTCGTTCTGGTCCACTTGCCACATTTCTTGAGACAAAACTGACCAAGAGGCAGAAGCGGGCTCTCGCATAATGAGCTAAAAGCAGTATCCGTGTTCATAGTGGGAGATACACTCCCAAGCCAAGGAAAGCAGGAGCAGGAGGGGCTCTAGGCCAACACTGAGCAAATAATCGGAAACCAAAAGAACTTCTGAATCCAGCCCATGTGGTTATTTTTTGTTGTTGTTGTTTTTAAAAGATTTTATTTATTCATTTGACAGAGATCACAAGTATGCAGAGAGCAGGCAGAGAGAAAGGGAATGCAAGCTCCCCGCTGAGCAGAGAGCCCGACACAGGGCTCGATCCCAGGACCCTGAGATCATGACCTGAGCCAAAGGCAGAGGCTTAACCCACTGAGCCACCCAGGTGCCCCTGTTCATTTTTTTTTTTTTTAAGATTTTATTTATTTATTTGACAGAGATCACAAGTCGGCAGAGAGGCAGGCAGAGAGAGAGGGGGAAGCAGACTCCCCGCTGAGCAGAGAGACCGATGTGGGGCTCGATCCCAGGACCCTGAGACCATGACCTGAGCCAAAGGCAGAGGCTTAACCCACTGAGCCAGCCAGGCGCCCCTCATTTGTTTTTTAAAGTAATCCCTAAGCCTAATACGGGGCTTGAAATCATGACCCCAAGATCAAGTTGCATGTTCTACCAACTGAGCAAGCCATGTGGTTATTTTAACAAGGATAGGAAACAAACTGAGAGGATGCCAAAGGTCAAACCCCAGAAGTACTGGAAGTTCACAAAAAGGGTTGTGCTGGGTTCCTTGGGGCTATTTTCCTCACTGCCTGTTCGAAGCCACAGTTTCCCACCTGGAGCAGGAAACTGCACAGTACGGCTTCTGACCCAAGCTTAGTCAATCAAATCCAAGCGCAGCCCAGCAAGTTCATGGTCAAATGGAGAGTTCAACACAGATTTTAAAGTAGAAATTTTCCTACATTTAAATATCTTATTGGAAGAAAGAAAGGGAGCTCTCTAGCTCTAAAATATGCCTGTGGCTATCTCATGAAGAAGTAAACCGGTCCAGCAAGCATAATGCATGAGGTTCCCTCCCAGAACCAGAAGCCAACGTGGGTGAGGTGAGTCACGGAATCTGCTCCATAAAGCATTCAGGAGACTCTGAGGGCGAAGATATTTCCAAAAGTTCAATGGGCAGGACGTCTCTCTTGGTGGCACAGCCCTGGCCTGTCACGGGTAAAGTGAGGTTCTAACAAAGTTCTCCTGGTATCCCCAATATAACACTTCTACAAAAGGCTGATAGATCTTCCTGCCTCCGCGTTCCTCGCTGTAGCAGATGTTGTTATATATTAGGATCCCTCAGACTCCCACTGAGATTTTCACAACATATTACAGTGTTTGTGGTACTGTTGAAAGCAACTTTTATATGCTTACCCTTTCTTAATTTATAAGCTAGAAGGGACTGCCATCATCTGGCATTTCATTGGTGCATTTCACATTCTCATTAGCGCCACCCTACAAGAAACCGCTTTCTAGGACTACCGAGTCCCTCAGAGGATGCCCCAGTATCCCGGAAGCCTCAGCAGCCATCTAATCTCAACTTTGATGTGAACTGCTTATACATTTTTGTTTAAACTCAAGAGACTGTAGTTGGATGACTGGATGGCTCAAATGAATCTCAGAGCTTTTGGCCCCTTTCCAAAGATTCTCATTGGCCAGACTCGGCGTTCATTGAATAGACTCTATGTTCACCTACCTTCTGTAATCGGTGATACAAGCCTGCCAGGAATCCTTTGATGAAACTCAAATGATCGTCCCCCACCTCCAGGCAGCCATTCGTTCCTAAAACCACGATATCAGAGAAAAGTAGGTTTATCTCTCATAGAATCAAATTCTGCCGATGACACCCTGCCAACTACTTGCATTTAAATGTATACTTAATTGGATGGGACATTAGCCAGGCAAAGGTGATAGAACTGTGGCCACCAGGCCATGTGGAATTGACTGTCACTCATTAAAGTTATCCTTAAGATAAAGATTTAAATCTATTTCATTTCCTTGCTTGGTATCACCAAAGTAAATAGGACTAAGACACGGGAATTAAAGGAGATTTTCCAGCCAAGAACATTGACAGCTAAAATATAATCAGTTTCTAAGATTTATAATGCTATTGACTTTTCTTTTGCATCATAAATTTCACTGCTGACTCTCTGCCTGGGTTTTATTATAATATCATATCATATTAGGGAGATCAGCTTTGCTGGTGACAAATGAAAATCACTGATATGAAAAAATCCCCATTATCAGCTCATCACCTAATCATATTAGCATCTTTGTATCCTATTATCAACTTTTCTTTATAAAATAACATTTCCTAATGACAGGGATTTCACTAATGCTATATGAGTGGTACTAATATCATCTGAGAGTTCTCACCATGCATATCCTACTTGAAAGCAGAGTATATTTGTTTTCTACACAGACTTTGAAAACCGCAAATGGTGTCTGGAAATTCAGGCAAAAATGATGCTTTGTGGAAAAGCTAGCCTCTTGATTAGCAGTGAGGACCCTTCACAATTTGGTGACAACCTTCAATAGCCTGATGACTCACAACATTTGAAGGTAGTTCCAGTGGATAGAAAAAATGGCAATCTGCTAACCTACCAAATGCAAAGTAGAATATAGTCAAGCTGGGGTCAAGTTCAGATGAGTTCTCTCTTACCCAACGTCATTCTTACACCAGTGTCCCTGAATAAGAGATCTTTACCTGTTTATTTTTCTTTAATACTGTTTTATTTTATTTTATTTTTTAGAGGCTCCATACCCGTTGTGGGGCTTGAACTCACAATCCTGAGATCGACAGTCACATGCTCCACTGCTTGAGCCAGCCAGGCGCCCTGCCCTATTCCTTTGCAAACTACTAACTTTCTTAAACAGGCTGAAACTGGTAAAGGGAAAACACAGCATTTTTTTTTTAAGATTTTATTTATTTATTTGACAGAGAGAGACCACAAGCAGGCAGAGAGGCAGGCAGAGAGAGAGAGAGGAGGAAGCAGGCTCCCTGCCAAGCAGAGAGCCCGATGCGGGCCCCGATCCCAGGACCTCGAGACCATGACCACTGAGCCAAAGGCAGAGGCCCAACCCACTGAGCCACCCAGGCGTCCCGGCATTTCTAAAATTCATTTTTTTTTTTAATGTAATCAAGTCACTGGAGTTTGTGGCTGTATCTGCACGATGCTGAACCAGTCCATCACCTCAGCGATTCAGTATGACAATCAGCCAATGCAGTGGGAAAATCAATTTTATCAGCTCATTGAACTGAACCAATGCCTGTGGACACATGCAAATCAAAGGCCCTCCATGGCTTCCTAGTGCTGCGGCGGTAGCTGCTTGTCTCTCGCCATAGCGAGGGAAGGGTCTCACCCAGCCCCAGTCTCCACAAGAGAGGGACCCTGGCTTTCGCAGGCATCTTGAAGTCCCCCTGGCATCTGGCACTGAACTAGGAGACACTTGCTAGGCAGTACCATACCAATCCAGCCAACTGCAGCCCTGGGCCCCGGAGAGCCATCTGGGCTCCCTTGTCGAATTCTGAGCTACCTTGCTCCTTCACTCAATATCCGCTTTTGCCGCTGCTATGAAGGTCCTTATAACCCAGGCAATGAATAGCAGATCACGGGTTTATTAAATATCGAGTCACTGGACTAGTTAATTCCAACAGTGGCTTTCAAACTTTAGTTGGTCTTTTTTTTCAATCACCTGAAATCTTTTTAAAATATGGATTCCTAGAGTCCCACATCCCACCGCCCACCATTCTTATTTAATAGCTCCTGGATTCTGTGCAGGAATCTACATTTTTAACCAACATCCTAGGTGATGTGCTTCGATTAAGAGTATCAGTTGTTTCCCATGGATATGACCCATCTTCAACTTTAAAAAATGTATTTTAAATGTGATATACCTGCTTGCTATAAGAAAATTTTTGCAAGTTGAATCTTTTCTACAGCAATCTTTTCTATTTTGTTTTTTTTTAATTTGAGACTCGGAAAATGGTCAAGCATTTAAAACGTATTTCCAGTCCTGAGTCTAAGTGGAAATTAGCTGGGGAGGCACCCCTAGCCAAGGGAGTAAAGGTATTTTCACAGAGAATCCCCGACAGCCTTAACAGGCATCTCCTTTCGCTTGGCTTTTTAATTCCATCGGGATCAGCATCTTTCCAGGCACCCAGCAGCAGCAGAAAACCCACCAAGTTGGGAGCAGTTCTCACCTTTAAGGAGAGGCAAATGGAGTCACAGAAAAGCCTAATTATGTCAGGCTGAAGCAGAAAACAGGTGAAAGCCAGCTTCTTGGGAAGCTGGTGAAAGCCAATACAGAGAAGGAGAGAAGGTTACAAATGTTATGTCTCTGCAGGCTTCTCGGCTACTCTGAGCAAGGGCGCCTGCTCCCTGTTTATGCTCCTGCTCCAACATACGTCTCGATCACACAGCTCTTTACAGCAGAGCATCCTGGAATGGCTCACCATCTCTCTGGGGCAGTAAAATCTATCAGGGTGGCGTGTAAGACTGGCAGTATTATGGGTAGGAGCTCATTGTAGAGGAGGGTCTCGAATGCAAATCCAGACCTGCCACTTACTGGCCATGTAAGATCGGCAACTTACTGTCCGAACCTCAGTCCCTCATCTGCAAAATGGACACAACAGTAACTTCTCTAGAAGAGCAGCCATCTGAATGGAGATTATCTGTGTAAAATGCTTCACAAACGTGGCTGGTAAGTGTTCGATAAATGTTAGCACATACACAATATTACTCACTTTGGGTCCCCAGTACAACAGGTGATAAATGAAATGGAGAGGAGTACCTCAATGTCCCATTCTACCACTGCCAGCCCCCAGCTGGGACCCTCACATAGACAGAAGTCACAGCCAGTCAAATGTTCATTGCTTAATTAATCAATTAATTGATTGCTCTATGTTCTTGCCTCAAGCCTTATAGGAAGCCTCCTTAAAACCCAGGCAGAGAGGGGCGCCTGGGTGGCTCAGTGGGTTAAAGCCTCTGCCTTCGGCTCAGGTCATGATCTCAGGATCCTGGGATCGAGCCCCACGTCCGGCTCTCTGCTCCGCGGGGAGCCTGCTTCCTCCTCTCTCTCTGCCTGCCTCTCTGCCTAGTTGTGATTTCTCTCTGTCAAATAAATAAAATATTAAAAAAAAAAAAAAAAAAAAAACCCAGGCAGAGAGACTTCCGTGGCCTCTTCCCCTGATCTTAGGTCTTAAAGTTTCTCCATTCCTTGGAAAGAAGATGTAGAGACAAAGGATATCAAAGAAGAGAGCACCTTCCCTAAACCATATTCCTAGGGAAAGTGGCCCCCCAGCCTCGTCTTGCTGGGGGCCACCCTAGCATAATCATGAATAAAACACCCTGTTTCACACACACACAGGTGTGGAGGATACATTTTGGGGTTATCCACGCCCCACGTCACCTGCACCTACTTAGAAGCAGCTCAAGACTGTCCTAGGATACCAGTCTCGTGGATGAACAAGGCGAAAAAGCCTTGAGGGAGTAGGATATCCTCCAGAGATACTGATGGCCTGCTCCATCTGGAAGGCCCTGACCTTGAGCTTTGCAGCCCAGGTGTGTCCCAGGAAGTCTTTTCCCCGGACCTCCATGGAAGCCTCTCTTCCTTGGGTCGGTGAGCCCAGGCCTCTTTAAACCGGTCTCTAAACTCTGCTCCTCACAAGGTCTCCAACCAGCACAGGAAACTAAAAATGTGAACTTTCACTTTAGAAAAAGCCTTTTTTTCATGAACTTGAAAGCTAATAGGTTTTTGATGATCATAACGTTCTTGTGTAAGGGACAAGAATATCTAAAAAACTGGTGGTTGTTCAGTAGTCACAGGATATCAAAGATACAAGTCAAAAAAAAATCACAAAACCCACAATCAAACCATAACGACTAATTCCTGACAAGCAATTTCTATTTGCAGAGGGCTTCCAGACACATGACCTCACTTCCATCTGTCAGCAGCCCCATGAGATCAGCAATGTTAGCCCAAAGTTTACAAGGGAGAAAAAAGACATTGCAGAAAGTTCCATGATTTGCCAAGATCACACGCCATGTAAGGGGCAGACCTGGAACCTGGGTCCAAGGCTTTTGATTTCAAATCGTGTGATTCTCTCCAACACTGTAGGTCACAGCATATTCACATGAAATCTGAATTCAATTATGCAGAAAAAAAAAAAGAGAAAAGTACAGAGAGAAGGAAAAGTCAAGGGGAAACCACTTGAATAGTGCAGGCAATATCCCTGACCCAACCTTTGAAGGCAAGCATACCATGCAAAGAGCGTATGATTTGAAACAGGGCCACAATATTCACTCAGTTTGACTCTGTTCTCAGATACTTTCATAATGAGAGCATCTCACTCACTGAAAGTGAGTCTAAGATTTAAAGGCTTGCATTTTAGGGGCACCTGGGTGGCCCAGACCATTAAGCGTCCGACTCTTTATTTCAGTTCGGGTCATGATCTCAGGGTTATGAGATCGAGCCCCATGTCAGGCTCCACCCTAGACATGGAACCTGCTTAAGATTCTCTCTCTGCCCTCTCCTCCCTCTCTAAACAAACAAATAAATGCTTGCATTTTGGGACAATACAACCCCTAAACACACATAAACACGACTAGTTCATTAGGTACTCAACCCAAGGAAACAACCATATATTAAATGTTGGAGGAAAAATCCAAGTGAGGGACAGTGTCAGGCCCCCACATGCCACCTATCTCAGAGCTGTGCACCACCACTGTCCAGCATCATGTAGTTGAGAAAAGGCTTTCACCGACCCCACCTTACCCAATCCTGTTAACATCCCTAAGAAGGGGGATCTTGAGATAGGAGAGGTGGGATTGTCCCCATCCTACAGATGGGGCAAGATAATATTTTGAATGCTACATCATGGTTTTTCTCTCTGCATTTACGCTACAGGGAAGGAGGGGATAGAAGCAGACTCATGAAGATCAGTCCACTGAGAGTGGGGCTTTCAGAGCTAGGCAAGGTTTTTGTGACCAAACTTGGTCCAGAAGCCATGTAGCTGTCTAACTCCAAGGCAAAAGGCTTAGGGAGTGTAGATGCCAACTGTAACCATGCTGGACTAAGGTTGGATAGTCCTTCCCATAAAACAAAGCATGACTGAGCTCCCTACATTCTTGCACAACCCAAGGGAGCTGGAAGGAGGCCCAACAAAAGCTGTACTTAAGTTTCTTGCTCACCCTGGGAGATGAGCACTCACAGCCATGTGTATCTTAACTTTTTCTTGTTTTTATTTGTTTGTTTGTTTTACTAAGACAATGTTGGAGCAGCTGAAAGTTCACAGAATTATGAAAAAGATACAGAGATTTCTCATCTATCCCCTGCTCCTCCATATCTACAGTCTCCTGCATTATCAACATCCCACATCAGAGTGTTATATTTGTTACAAGTGACAAATCCACACTGACACGTCATCACCACCTAAGTCCACAGTTTACCTTAGGGTTCATTCTTGGTGGTGTACATTCTTGGGTTTGGACAAATGTATAATACCATGAATTTTCACTGCCCTAAAAATCCTCTGTGCTTCACCTACTCATACCTTCATCCCCCTACTCCTGGCAACCACTGGTCTTTTTACTGCCTCCATTTTGCCCTTTTCCAGAATGCCATATATTTGGAATCATACAGTATGTAGCCTTCTCAGGTTATCTTCTCTTACTTAGTATATTGCATCTAAGGTTCCTCCATGTCTTTTCATGGCTTGCTAGCCCATTTCCTTTCAGTTCTGGATAACAGTCCATCGTCTGGCCAATCCACAGCAGACTGATCCATTCACTCATTGAAGAACATCTCGGTTGCTTCCAAATTTTGTGTTGACTTTTTTTTTTTTAAATGAAGAAATAGGAAGTTTCTTGCAGACCTTATTTTGTGACCAAATTCCTGCCCACTACATGAATAAGGAAAAACTAAGATGCCATACATCCCTTAAAACACATATTTGAGGTAAAAGACCCACTCTTGTTTGGAATGAGACATTGGGTTTATTAGAAAGACTCTAGGCTAATTTGTGGTTCTCCCTTTGTTTCCCATATGGACCTCAATGGTTTAAAGTGACTTCAGGGTGCTCTCATCCTTTACTGACTGACTTGATTGTCTCTAACTCCACTTACCCTCCTAAGCATGTGACACCAAAGCAGCTGGTGTGGCTCCTCAGAGACACACCAAGGAAGGGTTCCCAGGACACATAATCATTAAAGAAGTTTTCATACCCTGGCATGAGGGCCTTTCATTAGAATATAAAAGGTGGCTCTGTGAATCTTTCCTTGTCATGGAAGAGTCCATGAATATAAACTCACTTGATATTCATCTAGTCAAGAATGTCTCTTTTCCAGCCACCCTCACATGTCCTGTTCTGCTCCCACTTGACAACACTCTAAATTGGGGCTTTGGCTGCCCTTTCAGCACCTCGGATTCCTTGTCTTGCTTTCAAGCTCGGCTATCTGTCTAAAGATCTCTCTGATTCTTAATCCAGCATGTCTATGGGTTCAGAGCCCAAGGAGGACTTCCCATGGCTCCTCAGGGTAATCTCCATAAAATTTCATGTATGCATTCAGCTGACATTTCTGAACCTTTCTGAGGTGTCGGCCACTATGCAAGATACGGGGCATACAAAGCTGAGTTTGTTTCAGGCCCATGAACAGAGGGGAACAGGAGCGAGGAAGCTGTGTGCGATGAATGAGACCAGCCCAAATCCATCTACGATCAGCATGTCAGTGACATAAATCAACCTCGACATTTCTGATCCCAACCTGCTTTAAAATGTAAGAGAGCATAACCTAAAGCGGGTTATGAGATTACTCCTCAAGAAATCCGGGTCCCAACTCTTACTCTGCATCTCTGTGAACTTGAGGGAGTCACTGCACATTTCTAGGTGTCGCTTTCTCACCGTGTTCTTTAACCAATTAGGTTAAATAAACTCTACGAGCTCATCTAGCTGAAAATTACATGAATAATATACTGAACTGTCATCACTTTCCCACAAAAAGCATGTTATTAAATTATTTAAGGCAATAGAGCTTAATAGATCTGTTTGCCAAGGTCAGCAAGTGCAAATTCAGCTAAAGGAACAGACCAGGGAGAAGAAAACAAACCCAAAGAGGAAAGAGAGATTGCTGGTGAGCGCAGAATATAACCAGCACGGTGGTACAGGAGCACAGCGAATGAAATGGTGGTTGCTTAGTGTGGGTGGGCAGAATGTCCTTTTGGCTGAACATCTGCGACTCCTCTTCCTCATCACAAATCTCCCAAAGTTACAAGTCATAGATTTTTGTTGCAGTCCACCACTGGGCCTCAAGGGACACTTAATAAGTACAAAAGGGGTTATGAGGAAGAAGAGAACGTCCTTTTCTTGGTGTCTATTGGATGCTGCCGAGAACAAAACGGTCTTTCAACCACCCTGCCGCACCAGCAATGGGGTCCTTTCTCCCGGCCGGCAGCGCCTTCCCTTAGCGGTAATGAACACCCTTAATCCGGGCCAGCAGGCCCCCCAGATCGACGACAACGAAAACTATGACCTCCAGAGCACAGATAGGTATGAGGCGAGGTAAATTATGATGCTGAATGCACAGCTTCAATTGCTTACCCCATTGTGAATATATTATTTACACTCTTCCCCTCAGTTCTGCCAAAGTTGGGTTCCCATCCCACTGTGGGAAGGCGGACAAAAGGGGAAGCGCAGCGCCATCTGCTGTCCTTCCGGGGCAGTGTTGGAGCTGTGGAGGAATTGCTACTGTCCTGACGGGGCTCCTTCCAAAAGGGCTGTAACTACATTTTTTTAAGGCAATTTTCTTTCATATAGAAAGGAAGGCAGAAAATACGGTTTTTGTAGTACGGGTTTTCTGATCTTTTATTTTTGTCTGATATTCTAGATGTGGGTCTCAGACAAAAATGAAAGGTGACGTTTAAAACCTAGTTCATAATATTTTAATTTATGCCCTTCATACAACATGCAGTCTTTAATAAAGCATCCGACCTTAATCACAATACTTTCCTTTGTTCATTTTAAGTACCCATAAGATGAATGCCATACACATAGCTGATACTTATACAAATATAAAGGAAACTATTAAAGAGGGAAATATATTCAAACAATATTGGAAAAGAAACAGCACTTCGAGTGGTGAAAATAAATATCTTTAAAGCAACATATTTGAAGTTAAGGAAATTGATTCAAAAGTAGCTTTGCTTTCCTAAAAATGTTTAAACTTTACACCAAATTTACTGATCTTTCCGAACTGGTTTCAGTATGTCATTCTATTTTAATAAAGCCTATTTTCAGAGCTGATAGTGGGGCACTGGGATTCCTTGAACTACGAATGAATAAGCCCATTCAGAACTAGATATTGGCTTTTGGACTTGATGATTTGGGGTTTGTGACCAGAAACTTGTGACCAGGATGTAAAAGGCAGCCCCAAATGTCTCTGAACCCTTACCTACCATACAGCCATCCCTAAAATTCTGGATCGGTATCATTGCAGAGACCTGGGCAGAGATGCCCAGAGGCAGCTTCCTCTGGCCCCTCCTCCCAACATCTGACTAGAGTTGATTGTTATTAATTAGACACTTCTTGTCCTATAACTTGACGTAGGAGTGATATCAAGAGATTAAAATACACTTGTTTTTCATTACAAATATTCTCCAAAATATTGGGAGAAAATAAGATGCTAGAAATAACAGTATTCACAAAACAAATTCCAGATTGAGCTAGAAGAAATTGCTACTTGACTATTGTCCCTAAAATAAAGCAGTTTCATACAATTCACCTTAACACTTAAGAAACTGCAGGAAAGATAGACCAGCAGGGACGTGACTAAGGAATAACTTCCCTTGTAAGTGCAGTTTCTAACTGCACAGAAGTTTATTTATGACTGAAGTCATGTTTATGCAACATTAAGTTGGACAAATGTTTTTAGCTTGCTATACGAGTTTTATAAAACAGCACCATCATAGCAGAATGCATCCACTCAAATAAGCTTCCAATAGGGCTATCAATTTGGGTGTGAAGACTTAGTGTCTCATCCTTGTTTACTAATTAAGTCTCTGTCAAACTCTTCCTGTTGTAATGTACATAAGAACTATGTATAAAATTAACACTGTCCCACATCAACCAATAAACATGCTCCATTGCAAAAAAGGCACTTGCTTAAAAGTAAGAAAGCACTTCCTCAAAGAAATAAAAAGTGGTAAAGTTCTCAAGCCAGCTCATGAGAGTCTGCGTAACCCACAATGCCAGCTACACCACAGTGTTCGTTCACAAACCTGAACTTCAGAAAGCCCAGGAAGCTGAAAGACACAAAGGGAAAAGAAAAGGATCCCAAAAAATGGCATCGATACTTAGTGTTTGCAACAACATTTCCAGTATTCTGGGATACTATGCTTCTTTTAAGTACTGAAATACATATTTAGTTCTGAATGATACTGTTGTTTTCGTATTCGGAAGAATATAAACTCTAAATTCTTTATGTATTCAAAAGCCAATGACTGCATTGTTTAATTTCTACCACAAAACAAATTTGTGCTCCTTCTTTTCTGTCTAGGCAAAGCCATGCTCATCAAGCCACAATAAGCAATGGCAAAGTGTTCACTGAGAGGATAAGTCTTAACTGAAATTCAAAGACTTTCCTAACAAGTGAAATAAGAATATGTCTGTATTGAAATTGGTAAAGATCCCTCCCTATCACTCTCTACATGATGAAACTAAGACATTCAAACACATAAGAAGAAATGCTTTCTTCAAAACAAAATAGTACAGCTTACCATTATAAGAAAACTGTCACTACTTAAAAATTAAAAAAAAAAAGTACAAAGATTTTCAGAAACTACTCCTTAAAGGGATGAGGTTGTTTGAAGATGAATGGGTCAGAAATCAATGTCTGGTGTTAGCATATAGCTTGTTCTGCACTTCCTGACATGTATAGAATCAGACTTCTGTCAGCAGCTAGAAAAAGTTGTATAAAAATATGCTTGCAACTGAACGGTGATACCATTGACCTCACTTTTTTTAAGTTGGTACTTCTTTTTAGAGATTTATTTATTTATTTATTTATTTATTTGTGTGTGAGAGAGAGCCAGAGCCCATGCAAGCAGGGGAAGGGGCAGAGGGAGAGGGAGAGAATCTCAAGCAGATTCCCTGCTGAGCTCAATCCCAAGAGACTGAGAATATGACCTGAGCTGAAATCAAGTCACACCCTTAACTAACTGAACTACCCAAGCACCCCCCCAAGTTGGTACTTCTTTAAGGAAATAAAAATTACATCAGCTTTCTGAATTTACATGTGGTAACTAATTTAAATTTTTTGGTGTGTAAAGAGACCATTTTAGTAAGGCATTATTTTAAATATTTCACCTGTTAATAGCTTATAATAGTTATAATATATGCCTATTTGTTTTCATAATCTTATGAAATAAGATTGTATAATCCTATATAATCTTACTTGAAGTCTAGGTTTATAATTTTTATATTTGACTTGTTTGATGTGTTTAGTTAGTCCTGCTGAATTTTTTCTTTCTGACATTTTCTTTTAAATAAATTATCGATGTAAATGTATTTCAGTGTCATTTCACTTATAATCAAAAACACTGATGTACAGGAAACATCATTGTTTCTGGTGTACGTAATGTCTGGTGGTGCTCAAACAGAGAGAGCATGCTGAGGAGGAGAAGAAACTAGGACTCAAGAGACCTATATTTCAGGCTGAAACAGGACCTACAGAGGCCAGAAATAACAAATGGTACCTCCTTCCCAATATGTAATTAAAAATTAAAATAATGCTAAATCCAACAGAGTCCTTGTTTTTCCCATAATGAGTCATAAATACCTTTTGTTACATATTCCATCCCCCCTAACATAGGATGTGTTGGTTCCCAGAGCATAGGCATGTGCTCTATATACAGGGAGTCCAATCCTTTCCAGCCTATTCTGCTCCCACTTCTGCTTTGTCCCTGACCACCTCTCCAGGCCTCTTTCTTCGTCAACACAATTAAAGGATTTTGATTAAATGACATCCAGCCTCCTATCTGGCTCCGGAAGAGCTGGGAGGGAGTAGACAGCGTCAGAACTGAGAATTGTAGGACACTCGGCAGTGTCAGAAAATTGCCTATTACTGTGAGAACTGGTGGCCCCCACACGTGCACACTGGAAACCTATCCCAGAATGTTTTAACAATGTTTATGAATACCTTGGAAATCTTCCCACCTCCCTCTATGACAGCAAGCTGCTGAACTAATTTATAGGGCTGTGTGGATGAATGATAGACAACCTTACCTCTTCCAGGTGTATATTTATTATTATAATAATAAGTCTCTAATTAAGGGGATTTCAAGCATCTTTAAGAATCATTTTGGGGAGGGGCACCCAGGTAACTCCGTGGGTTGAGCGGCCAACTCTTGATTTTGGCTGGTGATTTCAGCTCAGGTCACGGTCTCTGGGTCCGCACTCACTGAGTCTGCTCAAGGATTCTCTTTCCCCTCTCCCTCCGCCTCTTCCCCACTCTCCAGCGCATGACCATATCCACGCTCTCTCTCTCAAATAATTTTTTTTAAAGATTATTTATTTATTTATTTGACAGAGAGAGATCACAAGTAGGCAGAGAGGCAGGCAGAGAGAGCGAGAGAGAAGCAGGCTCCCCGCCGAGCAGAGAGCCCGACGCGAGACTCGATCCCAGGACCCTGAGATATGACCCGAGCCGAAGGCAGCAGCTCAAACCACTGAGCCACACAGGCGCCCCTCAAATAATTTTTTTAAAAAAGAATTATTTTTTAGGGGTAATAAGTATGCTGTTTGCTGTAAACAAAGGCTTTGGAGCATAACTTATAGGGATTTAGAGATGGACTAGTTCTACCAAATGGGCAGATACATAGATTTGGCAAGAGCATGGAAAAAGAGGCACTCTCAAATATTACTCTAGAGAGAGCAATTTGATTGTATGTTTCAAATTTTCAAAGATGGGTATCCAACGGCTGGGCAATCCCACTTTACAAACGTCTCCTATAAATGTCCTCATAAAAGGCCAAATGTGGCCAGAAGAACCTTTACGGGTAGTGAGAAAGTCGGAGGCATACACGCCGCTAGTCAGCCTCCTTCCCACACTGCGTCCCTCCTCCACTCTGCCTTGTACTCCTGAGACTGGGACTGTGCAAACTCCACTTTCCAGCCTCCCTTGCTAGCTGGCTTCCTGTTTGGCTGTTTGGTTCTGCCAGTAAGAGATCCTGGGGGCGGGGGGCGGGGGGGGGGGGTGATTAGAAAGTCGGGGGGAAATGACCACCATGCTGCTGCTGGCTCTGGCAGGTACCATGGTGTGGAAGAACTCTGAGGTCAGTACGGTAAACAGCACCTTTCCAGCTCACTCAGTGCTGGTCTAGGTGCCCAGCTTCGGCAGGTGAAGAACCAAGTAGCAGCAACAGTATTTCCAATGGTGCAGCAGCCCCTGCAGATTCCTGCTCCAGGGATGACAGCTTCTCATCTCAGATTAGCATGCCATCCTCCATCTTTCTTCCAGGCCCTTCTAAGACTTCTTTTTGCTATTCCAACTCTTCTAAGACCTTTCTAACCAGTTTCCTATATTGAATTCCCTTTGAAATACACAATAAATTCTGGTGTTGTTTTTTTTTGTTTTTGTTTTTGTTTTTTTCCATTTTATTTATTTTTTCAGTGTAACAGTATTCATTCTTTTTGCACAACACCCAGTGCTCCATGCAAAACGTGCCCTCCCCATTACCCACCACCTGTTCCCCCAACCTCCCACCCCTGACCCTTCAAAACCCTCAGGTTGTTTTTCAGAGTCCATAGTCTCTTATGGTTCGCCTCCCCTTCCAAATTTTTTTTTTTTTAATAAACATATAATGTATTTTTATCCCCAGGGGTACAGGTCTGTGAACCGCCAGGTTTACACACTTCACAGCATTCATGATAGCACATAACCTCCCCAATGTCCATAGCCCCCTCCCCCTCTCCCAATCCCACCTCCCCCCAGCAACCCCCAGTTTGTTTTGTGAGATTAAGAGTCATTTATGGTTTGTCTCCCTCCCAATCCCATCTTGTTTCATTTATTCTTCTCCTATCCCCCTACCCCCCCATGTTGCTTCTCCATGTCCTCAAATCAGGGAGATCATATGATAGTTGTCTTTCTCATCTATCATGGTTGTTGTTTTTTTAATGAACCTTAGATGATACACGAGCCATGCACTGTATTTCACCGAAAAAGATTTTAAAATAATCTAAATGTCACTCTGTAAGGAACTGGTTAAAAAAATGATGCTGCATTTAAATAATGGAATATTAGGGGCACCTGGGTGGCTCAGTCATTAAGCGTCTTCCTTTGGCTCAGGTCATGATCCCGGGGTCCTAGAATCAAGCCCCGCATTGAGCTCCCTGCTCAGCGGGAAGCCTGCTTCTCCCTCTCCCACTTCCCCTGCTTGTGTTCTCTCTCTTTCTATGTCTCTGTCAAAAAAAAAAAATAAAATCTTTTAAAAAAAATAATGGAATATAACGGAATATTATACAGTTGTCAAAAGAATAATGCATCTCAAAAAAAAAAAAGAATAACGCATCTCTATATGTACCAATACAAAGAATCTCCAAGTTATAGTTTTATTTTTTAAAAGATTTTATTTACATATTTGAGAGAGAACGAGAGCACAAGCAGGGGAAGCAGTAGAGGGAGAAGGAGAAGCAGGCTCCCCACTGAGCAGGGAGCCCCACGTGGGACTCGATCCCATGCCCCTAGGATCATGACCTGAGATAAAGGCAGATGCTTAATTGACTGAGCCACCCAGGTGTCCCTCCAGGGTATAGTTTTTAAATAGCAAGATACAGAATGCCATGTACAGCAGGTGACCATTTGTGTAGCTCTCTCTTCCAGTTGAACTTCAGTTCACAGAATCTGTATCCTGGCCAGTTGGCACAGCAAAGTGGCGCCATGGCCACACTGAAGCCAAAAGCCTTTCCTCATCATTTCTCTGCCATTTCCTCTGTTTTCCTCCCCACGAAATATTAAGTTTCTATCATGGTCTGTGATTGACAAAATGAATGTGAGTCTAGGATATAATATAATAGGATTAGATCCTTGGGTCATTTCTTTTGTTTGAGGTCCAATAAGAAACTAGATGTTTAAATTATAAGCTGTTACCTTGAATTTGTTTAGTCTACAGATTTGTTTGTATTCTTTTGGTTCTGTGGAGGATGTGGGGATGATGCAAAGTTTTTATGTGTTCATGACCCTTGAGTCTTTAGAAACCTGTAGCATATGAGGAGATTCCTTTTTGGAGTTCTGAAGTCGAGATCTAGGGTAAGACTGGGAACGCCATAGTACCTAGAGGTAACCAACCTCCTTCCAGGTCTTTGAGTAAAATCCTCTGACTGTGACTGAACAAAATAATATGAAATAGAAGGAGATACTGTGGGACTTAATTTTGTTATGGAGGCAAAAGGAAGGGAAAAAATCCACATTTTGCACTTTGTTGGAACAACAGAAGGAAGATTTCATAAGTTGGGTGAGCTTTAATTGTTTTTTTTTAAATTTTATTTACTTAATTGACAGACAGAGATCACAAGTAGGCAGAGAGGCAGGTAGAGACAGAGAGGAGGAAGCAGGCTCCCTGCCAAGCAGAGAGCCCGATGCGGGGCTCGATCCCAGGACTCTGGGATCATGACCTGAGCTGAAGGCAGAGGTTTATCCCACTGAGCCACCCCAGATGCCCCAAGCTTTCATTTTTTGATAGGGAAAAATGTGATGTTAATGAGAAGAGAAACTTTTCTGTGAAATCAATGGGTTTACTTAGCAGTGAGGGAATGCTCACTGTCAAATCTGGGGCATACTGTATTACTTATGTCCAGTGCACTAGAGAAAAGGGAAATGAGTGAATTCTCCAAGGTACAGAGACCTCTACGTCTATCAGAATTTGTTGTATACGTAGCCTTCGGGCTTACTAAATTAATGTTCTTCCTTGACCCATTTCAGAATGTGGGGAGCACCATAAAAGAGGAATTTATAAAAGGACTTCAGGGGCTTTACTGCCTTTTTTATTTAGTCCTAAGAAGTATCTAAGTTATTTGAAGTGACTCCATAAAGATCCAAGCAGGATATACCAGTCTGGATTTGGTTGAAGAACAGAGTCACTGCAAGTATTCAGAATCAGGAGTTTAGGGTGCCTGGGTGACTCAGTCGGTTAAGCATCTGCCTTCAGTTCAGGTTGTGATCCCAGGGTCCTAGAATCAAGTCCCACGTATGGTTCCCTGCTCTGTGGGGAGTCTGCTTCTCCCACTTCCTGCCGCTCCCCAACTTGCGCTCGCTCACGCGCTCGCTCTCTCTCTCTCTCTCTCTCTGTCAAATAAATAAAATCTAAAAAAGAAAGAAATGGAAGGAAGGAAGGAAGGAATCAAAAGTTTAGGGGCACCTAGCTGGCTCAGTAGGAAGGGCCTGCAACTCTTGATTTTGGGATTGTGAGTTTGAGCCCCACACTGGGTGTAGAAATTACTTAAAAATAAATAAACAAACAAACTTTAAAGGGCAGCGGGGGGGGCACGGAATCAGGAGTTTAACATAGGAATTAAAGTCTGCAGAGAAGGAAAACAGTCACCAACAACTTTGGCTTAAATTAAAGCAGTGGAGGAGAAGCAAGCAGCTGGAGCTCCCAGAGAAGCCTAAGAAACTGTTGCAGCTGGCCATCAAAACTGCCAGGGGGCGCTCTAGAGAACCCTGCAAAGCCACCACTCTTGGCTACCAAGACTCCTGCAAATAATGGCTTTTACTTCCTCCTTCCAAATCTCGATGCAAGTTTCTCTCTTGCCCAGCTCTCACCACACAGGGAAGAAGATTCTGAGAAATGTAGTCCCAGCTATACATGGTCCCAACTTGGCAACAGACAGTTACACAGAACTTCACCATTTCTCCCCCACTAAAACCTTTAGCATTTGACACAGTTGGCTATTTCCTTCTTTTCAAAATACTTTCTTCCCTTGGATTTTGAAATACCACTTTCTCTTGGATCACCTTTTGCCTATTTTTCTCCTTCTCAGTCTCAGTTAGATGATGCTTCATCTTCATCTCCCAGAGATCAGTCCTGCGACCTACTTGTCGGTTCTTCTCTCATGACTTTAAATAACATCTCTGTACTGAAGATTCCCAAATATAATTCCCAGCTCAGAGCCTGCCCCTAAACTCTTGACTTATGTAATCAAGTGTCCTCTTGACTTCTCTGCCCTTGCATCTAATAGCCCAAAGAAAACTCTTGATTCCTTCCAAGAAAATTTTTCTCTCAGCTTCCCCATCTCAATGACAATTCAATGTTGTTGCTGATATCAACAAAATCATCCTTGATTTTTCTCTTCTTCTCATTGCAAATACAGTGTATCAACAAATCCTACCACCCTATGCTCAAAGTAGTTCAAGAAATTGTCTGTGGGGCACCTGGGTGGCTCAGTGGGTTAAGCCTCTGCCTTCAGCTCAGGTCATGATCTCAGGGTCCTGGGATCGAGCCCCGCATCAGGCTCTCTGCTCAGCGGGGAGCCTGCTTCCCCCTCTCTCTCTGCCTGCCTCTCTGCCTACTTGTGATCTCTGTCAAATATATAACTAAATAAATCTTTTAAAAAAAGAAATTGTCTACGTGTCATCATCTCCACCTGTGTAACTCTGTGTAAGCTCCCACCTGGATTTCTGCAGTGGTCTCCTAACCCACCCTGAATCTATTCCCAACACAACAGAGGTAGAGAGATCCACCTAAAATATATGTTAGATCATAGCTCTCCTCTGCTCAAATTCCACAATGACTCCATTTTGTTCAGAGTGAAGTCAAGAGTGTAACAATGCCACGTTATCTCGAAGACCTGTCCTGACCACCTCATATGAAACAGCAACCCGATCAGGACTCTCCTTTGTGTGTATCACCATCTGACCTAGTATGTATTTATTTATTTAGCATTTTATATCCCTGCTATGGACTTAACCTATGTCTCTCCTAGGTTCATATGTTGAAGCCCCAACCCTATATGATGATACTTGGAGACAGGATCTTTGGGAGGTAATCAGGGTTAGAAGAGATTATGACAGTGGGACCTCATGATGGATTAATGCTTTTTTAAGAAAAGATACCCGAGAGCTTGCTTCCTCTCTTTCTCTCTCCACCACCGGAGGACACAGCTGAAAACTGGCCTTCAGCAAGCCAGAAAGAGGGCCCTCACCAGGAACCAAATCTGCCCATACTTTGATCTTGAACTTCCCAGCATCCAGAACTGTGAGAAAATAAATCTGTTTTTTAAGCCACTCAGTCTGTGGTATTTTGCAATGGCAGCCTGAGTAGATTAGAACAATCCACTCTCTACAACTAAATTATAACACCCACAAGGGATCGGATTTTGTTTTGTTCACTACCATATCTTCAGCACCTATAGCTGCCTGTCAGCACACAGTGTATTTGCACAATGAATAAATGATTCAATGAATGAGTTGTCCAATGTCTTAGCTAGAATGTGACAAAGCTTGAAATAACTACACAATGAAGGTGGGAATGAGTTTCTACCTAATTGTGTGAATCTAATTTGCAAGTAACAATATAAGCAGCCAATCTTGAATATTCTAGTACATTCCAAAAAATGTAAATACAAATTCTTCTTTGACTTTCTCTTATTTGAAAGAAGTGGTAATCCGTTTGAGAAAACCTCACAGCATATCTGTCTTGCCACAGACTTCATCCAGTAAACAGCATTTGGGGTTTCAGAAGACACAGCATTAAATTCTACTCCCTATCCAAACCACACAAATGTGTTTATTTCTTGAAAGTTGCCATTGCAGAGCTAAGTCCAATACAAAGGCCAACCGACACTCTCGAGGTCCTGGCCTTGAAACCAAGGAAATCCTTTCTTAATTCTGTGGGAGGGAGTGCATGTTGTTAAAAAGATGTAATTCACAGTGTGAATTAGTTTTTGGTAGTAACTCATCTAGTTCCACGAAAACACAGAAAGCTCCAAACCATTCAGACACACTTCCTTGAGACGGCTGAAAATAAGATTTCTTTCAAAGCAGTCAAGTAGTAATCGTCTCTGTAAATCAAGGCCAAATGGGCCAGAAATGAGAGGCAGTTTGTAAATTCTGAGTTTGGGCCCACCAGAGGCAATTACTTTAACAGGGACAATCTCGGTGTCTTTATTTGGACGATCAGGATAGCCTGTTTACCACAAGGTAAATGAATTGGTGCGCTCTCTCAGTAATTGAGGAGAAACCTGTTGGATCACAAATTCATCCAGTAATTACTTCAGGAGTCCTCTGAGAAAGTGCTTACATAATTTCCTTTGTATGTGTTTTCCAAAAGGACATATGTCTCCTATCCAGTGTTCCCTAAACCACAAATGTACCCCCATTGATTTTCTCAGCCTACAGTGTGTTGATTTTCAGCCCACGGTGTGTAAAGTGAAAGAAAACAATAACTGTATATAGAAAATATTGATCTGCAACCATTGATTCAAGGCCCCATGGTGTCAAAAGATTAGTTACTTTTAAGAGAAGTACTAAAGGTGACTTTCAACTACTTTTTATTGACTAAGGCAGACCAGATAAGCCCTTCTATTCAAAGCCATAGACTCTTCTCCACAAGCCAAAATGAATCCCTTGCTTGAGATCCAAGTAACTGTCAGTGTATTTTCCAAATACATACAAACATATGCTGTACTATTGCCAAATGATTCATGGTATTTTAGCTATAATAATAAGCAATACATTTAGGATTTACTATCTCCCAGAAATCATTCCAGTTGATTTACATTTATTTATTTGTTTAATATTCACAACATCCCTCTGAGTTAGATACTAATATTATCCCCATTTTACAGAAGCAGAAACTGAAGCACAGAAAATTAAGTAGCTTGTTGAAAGTCACAGAGCTAGTAAGTGGCAGACCCAGGCTCTGAACTCAAATAGCCTGGATCTTGAAATTTTATTTTTAACTACTACACGATAGTACCACTCAAATGCTATGGAAAATGTGAGAAGTTAGTTGGTCAAAGCTGCAAATGAAAATTATTCAAATACTAACCATTTACTCTGCATCTGAAGAATGTAAAAAAGGGAAGGTACTTTTTTTTAAAAAAGTAAATAAGTACTTAATCTAAGTACTGTAAGTACCTAGTCCAGTTTATCTTCAGGAAAATAACTTAAACAATAACAAAAATTAAGTTATCCTAGAGTTTAATAAAATACTCAGGGAAGATTTTCTATCATTTATAACCTTTAAATCTTCTAGACTTATCATCTAGAGAAACACATAGCAGAACCAGGATGAGATGCTACGTCACACCCATTAGGATGGCTATCATTGAAGAAACAAAAAGAACAGTGTTGGTGACAATGTGGAAAAATAAATTAGAGTCCTTGTGCCCCACTGGGAACGTAAAATGGTACAGCTGCTGTGGAAAACAGCATGGAGTTTCTGAAGAAATTAAACATAGAATTACTATGTAACCTAGCAACTGCACTTGTGAGTATATACCCAAAAAACTAAAGCAGGGACCTGAACGGGTATTTGTACTCCCATATTCAGAGCAGCATTATTCACAATAACCAAAAGCTGGAAGCAACCTCAGTATTCATCAATAGATGAACAGGTAAACAAAATGTCACGTATATATACAGTGACAGTTTTATTCAGCCTTAAAAAGAAAGGAAATTCTGGCATCTGCTAAAACAGGATGAACCTTGAAGACAGTATGCCAAGTGAAATAAGCCAGTTGCAAAAGAAAAAATAGTGTACAACTCCACATATATGAGATACGTAGAAGAGTCAAACTCAGAGAGACAGAAAGGGGAATGGTGGCAGCCAGGGGCTGGGATAATGGGAAAATGGAGAGCTTTGGTTCAGTGATATATAGTTTCCATTTGAGAAGATGAGAAAGTCTTGGAAATGGATGGTAGTGACGATTGCACCATAATGTGAATATACATAATATCACCAAACTGTAGGCTTAAAATGGTTAAATTTCGGGGCACCGGGTGGCTCAGTGGGTTAAACTTCTGCCTTCAAAAAAAAAAAAAAAAAAAAAAACTTCGGCCTTCGGCTCAGGTCATGATCTCAGGGTCCTGGGATTGAGCCCTGCCTCTGGCTCTCCGCTCAGCAGGGAGCCTGCTTCCCTTCCTCTCTCTGCCTGCCTCTCTACCTACTTGTGATCTCTGTCAAATAAATAAATACAATCTTTAAAATGGTTAAATATAATGTTATGTATATAAAAAGACTACATGTGTTAATTTGTGGGTGTGGCTATATGACTAGAGAGAGACAGATCCTCTTTTTTATACTAAATGAAGCTGTGAATGCTCTTCTGCACCTTCCTTTCTTCTCATAACAACATCTTAGAGTTAATTCCATATTAGCACAGTCTTTTACAAGGCTGCTTGACATTCTGTGATATGAGCTAGTAACATTTATCCAAGCTGTTAGCAATGATCAGTTTATCTACAGTCCGTGGTTACAGGGACGAGGCCACAACAACAACAAAATCTTCTAGAACAGAAAGTACACAAGAGTGCTTACATTATTTGGAACAGACTAGACAATATGGTGTTAAAATACAACCCCAAGGGCGCCTGGGTGGCTCAGTGGGTTAAAGCCTCTGCCTTCAGCTCAGGTCATGATCTCAGGGTCCTGGGATCGAGGCCCGCGTCGGGCTCTCTGCTCAGCGGGGAGCCTGCTTCTCTCTCTCTCTGCCTGCCTGTGTACCTGTGATCTGTCTGTCAAATAAATAAATAAAATCTTTAAAAAAAAAAAAAATACAACCCCAAGCCCTTTACTAAAGCAAGAAAAAACCCTCCAGTTCTCTTTCTCACTCATGTGACATGTCCTACAGGTGTCAGCAAACACTTCTGCCCACACAGCTCTGTGTGTCCTCTGCTTTACCTAGAACAAACAGCCTCCAGCCTCCATCTCTGGGCTTTCCACAATGTCAGCCTGGAAGCAGACTCATAGCTTCCTAGCCAGAACTCCCTCCCAACTGAAAAGAGGCTGAAAAACGTAAGAGAGTAAAATAAACTCTTATCTCTTCCATACTTCAGTCATACAAACAGAAATAATTTCCTCACTACAAAGAAGACCAAAGCTTACAAATCACGGAAGGCTTTTCACACTTTCAAATTATTATTTTTCATCCAACAAATATTTATATTATTCCTACCACATGCTGAGTGCAGGTACATGGTAGGCATTTAATAAATATTTGCTGACTAAACAAATGAATGATCCCTAATTATACAAGTAATTGCTACCATTTCTCTCAGAGTAGTCCAGCTGCTGGAAATGGATAGGAAGAGCAAATAAGAAATGACTTCTGTCTTCTCACCTAGTCACCTGGCTGGAGCCCAACTCAACTTTCTGTTTGAGGGTAAACCTTGATGGTCAGGAGGGAAACCAGGAACCTGACTGAGTTCTAAGCTACAATCAAGTCCTGATCATCGCCCAATTCAAAATTCTCATTATTTCAAGGTCAATCCATGAGGTATCGTTGACACTTAAACATTTCAGCTTACAGCTCACATTTGCATTTTGCACAAACATCATACATAGGTAAAAGAAGAGAATACGCTTCAGCCTAATCCAATAGCTAATTAGCAACACCTGCACCAAGGCACTATTAGCATCTCGCTATTAGGTTACTATTTGCATTACAGGATGAGTGATTATGCCTGTCAAATTATGACAGGACTTGTTTCGTTTTTCAGTTCATGTATAAATTCAAATGCCATATTTTTAAATATCCCACAAAACTTTCAGCTATGACATTGCTATTTTTGAATGTCAGTCCCAGGTTTCAATTGTCAATGATGAAAGTACAATTCAAGTCCTAGACAATAAAAAAGTTGCATTCACATGAATAAGCATATCCTTTTAATTACTAGTATCACAGGCTCTCCTCTACTCGGTCCATGTGCTCTCCCTGACACGCCAATGACTAGACGGCAGCTCTAAAGGTAGTAATGTTGCAGGCCTCTGAGTTAGGCCTCGTGGCCGTGTCCACATGGTGCTGATGGTGGCAGCCATGGGTCCATCACGTACCCATGGCATGATGTGACGTCAACAGGTCTGGATGTGTCTGTGACGTCAACAGGTATGGATGTCTGTGTGTGTGACGTCAACAGGTATGGATGCTCGTGGCTACAGAACCAAGTGCGTGGGGGCGTTTGTGGTCGACTCCAGCGACAGCCCACAGGCAGCTCCTCGTGGCAATGCCTACACCAAACATTGTTCAACTACTTCCCAATGCCAGATGGACTAGGAATCCTCACCCACCTGTGTCTGACACACGCAGATTGCTGGGGTTCGCTGTAAACTTGCAGGAGGTGCTCAGCAGGGAGTTCCCCTCTCCGGTTATACCTTCTAGAAGGCCGCAACATGCTGCACAGACACGGCACGGCCTGCTGCTTAAGACTGACCTGGTGGTGTTCCCAGGGGGCACGGGCCTTCCCGACCCGCGTGCGAGCTCCGGGTGGACAAGCCGGGAGCTTTGGAAGGATGGCTTCCTTTTGGCAACGACCAGTGCTGGAAGAGCCAGGTTCAGAACTCCTCCCATAGCTTCACCTCGACGAAGGGACAGCACGGATTCGCGCGGGGCAGAGCCAGCCTAGGAGCAAGGCACCTCGGGCACCCGTGCTCCTCCTCCGCACAGAGCGCACCGCCAATGGCCTTGCCTTCTACAAGCGGCACCTTCTCATAGGTGGCGCCCTGGCTCCGCCCCCTCCAAGCCCAGCGGCTATTGGACACTGGAACGGAGCTTGCTTTGTCTCTTCCTTAAACATACACACACGCACACGCACACGCACACTCTTTACCCAGTCCAAAAAGGGATGGTGGGGGGAATGTGATGGCCGCAGTGGTTCCAACAGCACTGAATTCCAGAAATAGCAGTGCAAACTGTAGCTTCTAGCGTTTAGTGGAAGTGTTAACAGTGGATTCCTCCGGAGACACTTTTTCTATAGGGTGGATTTGGGCATTTCTTCCTGGCAGTCTAAACCTCATTTCTGATTCTACAGCTGTTTCAGCGATTCCATGAGCTACCAATGTGGAGACCGAGAAAAATCAAGGCCATCCTACCTCAGGTTTAGCCTTAGCATAAGTACAGCCATCTCAGACCCCTGTGCCCAAGGGCTGAACTTTCCTTACTTTACTTTAGTTACAGGAAGCCCCACCCTACTTTAGTTCCAGGAAGCTCCACACTGCTTTGGTTCCGGAGCCCCTCACCCTGCTTTAGTAACAGGAACCCATAAATACCCCTGCCTTAACTAAGCTCCGGGTCCAAGTCCCTACTCCGCTCCGTCCGGTATACTTGGGCCCAAGCTTAAGCTTGTGGAATAAACCCTTGTGTGATTGCATCGGTGCTTGGCTCCTTGGTGGTCTCTCGGATGCCAAAATTCGGGTACAACAACCAGTATCTTAAAAAATATGAAGCCTTCCTATTTCAAAATGAGATTCACTGCTGTAGCTTATAAGAAGAATTCCAACTGGTGGATGGCTGTTGTGCATTTGCTGGGATGGAGGCTGCGGCTTCAACCAAATTCTCACAGGGGTTCTCCGCTTTAGAACCAAGCCTAAGTGAATTCCAATCCTAGTCCTGGCTCTTCCTTGCTTCCTGACTTCCCTTCCTCATATAATGCAGGATTAATAACATCTACTTTGCAGTGCTGTGAAAAATAAGCAATAATGCAGGGAACTGCTTAACACACATGAACTTAATCAAGTTTCATTCCCTTTCTCTGGACTCCCTTAAGCTATAAATAAAACTGTAATTTTACTTTAACAAAAGGGTTGTAAGGTGGAGTCAAAAACAAGGATCAGTGATCCTTAAATATTATTATGTATTTAATATTTGTTAAAAAATTCAAGTATTCTACATTTACTAAAAATATTTTGAAAATACATATAAAATCTACAGAAAACTGAGATGAGATTAAAGCATTCTATAACCAATGCAGGGAAAGATGAGTGAAAAATCCGGATGTAATAATTAAATGTCAATATAGTTCAAGATCAACACAAATGTTCCCTTCCTGGGACTGGTAGGTCAGATGAAGGCCACATGCATAAAATTTCTGAATTTCAGGATAATGTTTGACAGGGTTACATGATACTTTATGATGCCCTTGCAGACATGAAAAGGTAAGAGATATGTGCTGGAAATCACTCACTATGTTGGTTCAAATACTAGTTGAATGGCCAGAGCCTGAAAAACAGATTGTGGATTGAAGGAGAAGAGTTTAATAAGCACATCACAGGGTAACTTCTTTGGTTCTATACAATTGCTTATTATTACTTTGGTGAGGGCACCTGACTTATTTATTTTTTCAATAAATATATACTAAAACGCTACTACATGCCATGCATTGTGTTAGGTGCTAGAAATAAACTGGTGAAAAAAAATATGTTCTACATTCAGGAATCTCATAGATTAGTGAGCAAAAGAAATCAAGAGTATAGACTATCAGGGCGCCTGGGTGGCTCAGTCAGTTAAGCATCTGCCTTTAAGCTCAGATCATGATCATCAGGTTTCCTGCTCAGTGGGGACTCTGCTTGTCCCTCTGCCCCTCTCCCCACCACTTGTGCGCTCTCTCTCTCTGTCTCTCTCAAATAAATACATAAAAGCATTTTAAAAAGAATATAGACTATCATAAAATTGTATGGTAAGTGCTAGGGCTTAACCGTACACAAAGAGTACTATGAGACCTCAGAGGTGAGGAATCTCACCCAGTAATAGAAATCCTAGAAAAAGTGACATCTTGGTTGAGCCTTGAAGAATAAGTTAGTTGATGGGAAAAGGAGGAAAGTATTACAAAAGAGCATGTGCAGTGACACAAATTGAGGTAAAGCATGATCTGTCCCAAGAATTAAAATTCTGACTGTATGTATAAAGAGTGTATAACAGTGGGGGCAATGAGAGATGAGGCCGGAAATGACATAAAGGAGCTTTGGAGGAACAGCAGTGATATTAGAGAACATAGTAGGACTCCAGAAGATTCTGTCAAGCCAAAATGATAGACTACATACAATAAAATACTCCCAAAAGGGATAAATGCAAATTTTAAAATCTAACTACTCAACATGGTGGCAATGATTAAGAGCAACTGAAAAAGACATAGGGGTTTTTCTGACTACGGGGTTAATATGGTTCAAGTGAGTGAAGGGGTAACCCATAAAACAAACCTTTTCAAAATCCAGGTCCTCAAAGGGAGAAGTCAGAATCTGACTTTATGGTGTAGTGCTTGCCACACTACAATTCAAATTTTGTGTCATTGCATTTGCCTTCGGAGGTCTACAGGGTTTTTGACAGGGAAGAAGGATCAGACTTGTTCTGTGAGGGCTCAAAAGACAGATCTGGTGGGGGGAGGTTAGAGGAAATTCATGTTCACTCAAGAGAAGAACAAGTTTCTGCCTAAACCCTCCAAACACAGATGGGCTGTCTTGGTGGGGTTTACTGTGTTGAAACATGTTAAGGCAGAGGCTTGATCATGATCATTTGGGTGGATATCTCCAAAGACCATCCAGTGCTGATTAGGTGTGGTAGGAGGGGAGGATAAAAATGAATAAGAGATGTCCTTGCCTTCTAGGCACTCACAATAGTGTCATGGTCTATATTGGTGAATGTGTAGGCTTATTCAAATTATATTTTCATTCCAAACTCTTATTTTTTAAAGGTTATTTCTCCTAAATACTAGCTTTTACAGTTCTTTGTGTATTAAGAAAAAAACTGTATCACCAAAATCTCTTCATTCCAGTTTTTCAAATAAAAAAAATAGCATTGATTTACAATCTAACATAAGCAAACCCATACTTGTACTCTTAAGAGTGGAAAGCTGTTTTCTGTTCATGCCACCATGGGAACCCATCTAGTAATCAAGGCTCCATGCTATCTGGGAAGTGGACACAGATTTTGCAGGCAGTTGTACAATATAAACTCCTGTTGACAACATTTTTAAATTTACTATTAAAAATACAAAAACAGGGGCGCCTGGATGGCTCAGTGGATTAAGCCGTTGCCTTCGGCTCGGGTCGTGGTCTCAGGGTCCTGGGATCGAGCCCCGCATCGGGCTCTCTGCTCCGCAGGGAGCCTGCTTCCTCCTCTCTCTCTGCCTGCCTCTCTGCCTACTTGTGATCTCTCTCTGTGTCAAATAAATAAATAAATAATCTTTTAAAAAAAATACAAAAACATTTTCTAGACAATGGGAGTCACCTTTTTCATAACATCAAACTGAAAAAGGCACTATAGGTCAAAGACATTCACTGCTGTGAATGAACCACAGTAGTGGTGACCTACATTTTCTTACAGACAGATTTATCCTGAAAAGAACCAGAATGGCTTTTCTCTCTGTCTCTCTGTCTCTTTTTTTCTTTGATTAATCTTTTTTTTTTTTTTTTTTTTTTTTAGAGAAGGAGTCATGCCCATGTGCATGCATGTGCAAGAGAAGAGGGAGAGAATCCCAGGGGGACTTCACACTGGCCTATGTCAGACTTGATCTCACAACCCTGTAATCACGACTTGAGCCAAAAGCAAGTTAGATATTTAACTGACTGCACCACCGAGGCACCCCCAGAATGGTCATTCTACTCAGCATACAATATCTATTCTTCTGTTGTGAGAATCTCATCTTTGACGAATACTTTCTCCAGTTATGGTTATTATTTGTGATACCCACTTGACTTTGATCACCAATTTTAATTGTATAGCTTCTGCTGCAGGAAATATTCTCTAGTTTAAAAATAGAGCCTTAATGAAAACTGTAATAGATTAGTCAAAGCAAAGCAATTTCTGCCTATTTTAGAATCTTTAAAGACTTGTAAGATTAGGGCATTTTGAACTTGCTAATGTCTGCACTATTTTTTTAAATAATAATAAACTGATTTTTATAATGGATTCAGTAAAAACAATAATTTGCCAAGCCTCTTGTTTATATCAAGGAATAAGAAAAATTGAGGAGGGAATAAAGAAAGCACAACAATTTTTAATATTTCTCTTGAATGAGATGAGAACTCAAAACATACTTTCCCAAATAAATGCTATCTACTTTTCAGAAATATAACAAAAATAGGCATCAAGTACAATCAATGGGGCTTGGAATTTCTACTCTGACATGCTGACTCCATGAAATTGCCTTAATTCTATACAATATAAATCATTGAACAGTATTAAAATTAAGTGTAATTTGAAATTAATGATGTGAAGAATTTATTTCAGTTATCACTTAATCAAACCACTTTCATAATTTAGCTCTTCACCTTGGCTTCCCAGAAACTAATGAAAGAAATAGCTTCCCAAATGGTAGGGGGGAATGGACTTTAGCATCTGATCTTTTATCACACACCACTTACTACCTCTGTAACCTTGGACAAGTCCCTTCACTTCAGTAGACCCAAGCCCTCATCTGAAATAGGCACAATAGCACCTATAGCATAGATTATGCTCATTTATATGGCAAATGTGTACCAAGTGCTCACTAAGAGCTAGTCACATAGATATTAGAAATTCAATTAAGAACAAGATAGACATGATCCCCTATCCTTACGCAATTTACATTGTAGTAGAACAGGAAACTAAGACAGTAGACAAGTAAAATAGTTGCATATCATGATGATCACTTCCAATATTCTGACTCTAACCCCACTTCTGGTCACCAGTTAAGATTCCACACCCAATTCCAATGGATGGGGGGTGGAATTCCAACACCTGATGGGCATCCCATAACTCAACTCAATTCTGACATGATTTACCCAGAGATAGCATCAGATTCCATAGGTTAAAGTCTCCAACAAGACTCCAATCCTACAAGACTCACCACTCCCCCACCACCCGCATCTAACACCAATCCCAAGTCTAGGTTGTCACCTGTGCTGTAACTGGCTATGGGGGTTCCAAAGACCCCCTCCTTAAGGTTGGTTAACTTCCTAAAGTGGCTCACAGAACCCAGAGAAACTTTTCACTTGCTAAATTATTGGTTTATTATAAATGAATATAACTCAGGAATAGCCAGTTAGAAGAGATGCATTAGGGCAAGGTACATAGGGATGCACTGGGACAGATGCATAGGGAATCTTGCAGGATGCATAGGGAAAGGATGCAGAGACTCCCCTCACTCCAGGCATGCTTCTCTTGCTGAACATCCACATGTTCACTGACCCAGGAGCTCTTTAGGGTTTTTATAGTGGCTTCATTTCATAGGCATAACTGATGAAATCAATGGCCATTAAGGACTGTTTCTAGTCCTTCTCCCCTTCCAGGAAGGAGGTAAGGGAGTTAGAATTTCTACCCTCTAATTATATGGTTTGTTCTCCTGGCAATCAGCTCCCCTCATCCTTAGGTGGAGCCCAAAGTCACCTCAATAACATAATAAGAGGCACGTTTAATGTTCTCATCACTTAGGAAATTCCTAGTGTTTTAGGAGCTCAATGGGATGGAGAGTAAATATGTATTTCTTGTTATAAATCACAATATCACATCCAGATACAGAATACACACAAGAGGTAGACATGGGGAATAATGGGTTTCTACTTATATATATGGTCCATGATACAATAAAGACTACTACAAAATGGTGATCACAGATATAAACCACTTGGCACATAAAAGGCATTCAATAAGCAGGAGGTTTTATTCTTATACTGCTTCAGCACAAGATATGAAGAAAATTACATACTACAAGTAAGTAGGATTTGAAATTTAAAAGAACAATAACTAGCAATCCTCAAAAATTCTCCCACAAGATACCTAGAAAAACTGTATCAAATATAACAGTCATTCTTTCTAATGCATAACTGTGTTCATAAAAAAAAAAAAAAAGTAAGACAGGCATCTGGCTGGCTCAGTGAGTACACCATAGGACTCTTGATCTCGGGTCTGTGAGTTCATGCTTCATGTTGCAGGGGAGAGGGTGGGGAGGAAACTAAGGTAAATTCCCAAAGACCAAGACTATAAAACAAGCTGTGACCTACAGTCATAGACTGACACCAAAGCAGTTGGCCTCAAGGTGATTGCCAGTTCCCATTACCTACTGACTTGGGTTTTAATGGCTACCTGGCAATGGGAAGCAAGAGCTTGGGCTTGCAACAAGATAGAGTTTTAGAACTGAAGCCCTGCATAAAGTACTCATTCTCATTGAAAAAGAAGGCTGATCGTCCACCAGCAAAGAGAAAACCCAAGGAGACTTGTCTGTCTTGGCATAGATTCAGGTGTTTAAAATTTTAAAACTCCCCTGAAATATATGACTTCTGGCCTACCCTCATGGATTTAGGCCTAAAATTCAATCTCTGGTTGGTTTGGGAACCACCAAAACAATAAATTAACATGCAAACATGACCTCACAATCCAAAATTACAAAACATACCAGAAAACAAACCCCCATGAAAAAAAGTCAACAAAAACAAGAAATTAGACCCTCCAGGACTACATCAATTAGAAATATCAGATAGAGAATACAAAATTAGAATGCACAAAAGAAGCATATCAGAACATAAAAGTAAAAATCTGGGGTAAAAATACACTGATGATGGAGGAGAACACTCATACAAAAAATTAATTGAAAATGAAAATTAGGGACACCTGAGTGGCTCAGTGGGTTAAAGCCTCTGCTTTCGGCTCAGGTCATGATCCCAGGGTCCTGGGATCGAGCCCCACATCGGGCTCTCTGCTCAGCAGGAGGACTGCTTCTCTTCCTCTCTCTCTCTCTGCCTGCCTCTCTGCCTACTTGTGATCTCTGTCTGTCAAATAAATAAATAAAATCTTTAAAAAAATAAAATTAAAATTAAACTGAAAAAATTATGGGGGGAATGGGTGACTATAAAATATAATAGGATTATCTGAAGGATGTCTGGAATTTAGGCAGATCTCCTAAACTGTCTCTATTAGAATGAAATGTATACATCATATATTTTAGAAAGGTTCAGGACTGAAAATAAAAAGTTGGATTAGTCTCTCCTTTGGTATGATGAAGAATCCTGTGCTTTTCATAATATAATAAGATGCCTGAGAAGATCTTGGGTTTTCATTAGAATTACCTTATTTAGAAATGAAACAAATATTCATTTGTTTTCAAATTTCAAATTTCAAATTTCAAAATTTACAATTTTGATCAAGAATAACTTTTACAAAGAGCCTCTCTTAGAAAAGGAGATTCACAAAATTGGTACCTTGTTGTTCACTATATATGTAAGTCAAGAGTGTGTGGGAGGGTGTCCCAAGATTTTTTTAAAATGCAGGTGTGTATAAATAAGGGGCACCACCATTTCATTCCCCGCTTAACAGCTGCTTAGAAAGTGCTTGCCCATCTGCTCCCCAGTACCCTGAGCAGGGGAATGTGACCAAGTGAGAAAAGAAAGAGGGTTGACAGAAGGGTGGGAATGGCACTCACCCTGCCTGGTATGAAGAGCAGGACTTTTCTGTACATCCAGTGGAAGCACAGAAAGTACTTGGGCTGGAATCGTCAGACCAGACAGCACCCAAGGTAGCCATCTGCAGTAGCAAAAGAGGTCAAGGGAAGAGGCTGGTTTGAGACCAGAGATCCTACCATGGAACTCAGCAGTGGGGAGTCCCACCCGAAAGCCAACATTTACCCTCTGGTAGGAGGGCATCCTCTACCATCAGCATCCCAGAAAAGCAAGGAGATTGCAATCACTCAGAAGAGAGAAGTGACCTTCCCCCTGAAACTTTTTCCCACCCTCTAGACAGAAGACAAGATGATAATAAGTGTGCCTGACCCTGGGGGAGAGTGTTGAACCAGATACACAATCAAAGTCTATAACTTATGGAATAGACTGTTCTAATAACAGAAAGTGACTAGAAAATTATGGGATCTGCCTAAAGTGTTGGTAGAAGGTTGGAAAGCAGAGTTTGGCATAGAATTCTTAAAAACAGGGAGAGGGTTGTGGGGTTATGGACATTGGGGAGGGTGTGTGCTATGATGAGTGCTGTGAAGTGTGTAAACCTGGCGATTCACAGACCTGTACCCCTGGGGCTAACAATACGTTATATGTTTATTTAAAAAAAAGAAATAATAAAAAAAGAATTCTTAAAAACAGTTTATATGCCCAATTTATTCCACATCTCAATAATGCAATCACAATTATGTGAAAAGCAGAAAAAACAATACACTATTCAAGCCCCAGCTTGAATATCAGACCTGCATTAGCAAAACCTATTTTACGTAAGGGTTGAAGTTTAACTCCATCTATAGAGATGGGGTATGCAGGCAAACACTTCACCTAGCAACAAACGATGAAGTGCTGAGTGGCACAGACTATGAGTTGAGAGAAGGAAAAGTACTGTGAGCCACACCAGTGAGGTCTCAAAGATAACACAGGGCCTAGGCTGTGCCTGGAGGGATGGATATAATTGGCATGGGTAAAGAGACGTCTGGAAGAGCTTGCAGTTGGAAAATGTAGCGTCAACAAAGGTGCAGAGCTGAAAACCCAGGCAACGTGGTCTACAGAGCTGCTCTAGGATTCTTGTGAGGGAACCATGTGACAGAAACCACAAAGGGGGGTGTGGTTAAAGGTTGTATTTCAGAATCTATGACCTATCAGCCAAAGGCATTTGCATTTGACTGGCTAAATAGCAGTTTTGAGGTTTTGTTTGTTTGGTTTTTTTATTTGATAGACAGAGATCACAAGTAGGCAGAGAGGCAGACAGAGAGAGAGGAGGAAGCAGGCTCCCTGCCGAGCAGAGAGCCCAATGTAGGGCTGCATGACCTGAGCCCAATGTAGGGATCATGACCTGAGCCGAAGGCAGTGGCTTAACCCACTGAGCCACCCAGGTGCCCTAAATAGCAGTTTTGTAAAAAGACTTTTGAGGTGATTGTCAAAGGAAGACAAAGAAGCATTTTTAAAAATTTTTTTTATTTTTTCAGGATTCCAAGATTCATTGTTTATGCACCACACCAAGTGCTCCATGCAATATGTGCCCTCCTTAATATCCAACAAAGCAGCATTTAAAAAAGAAAACAATTGTTAGTCACATACATAACATAATATAATAAAAAATAATAAAAATAAATTAAGGAAAAAAAAAGAAAGAAAGGAAACATTTGTTTTCCAAAAGGACAGAGTCAGGCTTCAAAAGAACTGGCTGGCCAAAGTATTAAATTTAAAACTACAAAATTACCCTGGTAACCAAGTTTAAATTAGTTTATTCATGAAGGAAAAACAGTTGCTTTCTTGCATGATTATGTATATTCAAATGTCATGATGTATCTTCAGATACCAACCTGGATACCAACCTAGAAAATATCAGGTATAAAATGGTTTATAGGAAATATTCAAGGTTTCTCTGTGTAGGGATCAGGCCTAGTCAGGGTGACCTTTTTATTTTTTGTTTATATCAGAGTTACAGGTCTTATCTGACTGTCCCATATGAAGTGCTTAATCGTCCTGCAAGCAGGACAAAGTGTCCCTTTGTGCTTCCACATGATCAAAGTGGAATTTGGTGCCACCGGTGTTCAGTGTAGGTTGTTGAGAGGAGCAGAAGGCTATGTAGGTCTGAATCGCATGTGTTTTCCAGCTTCGCCAACTAAGAAATGGAGGCAGAGGGCTCCACTGACCTGTTCGATTCCATGGCATTCCTACAAGGCAATACGTCATTATATGCAATTGACAGCACATCTTTCAGGCCAACTTGTCCAGCCCTTCTGATTAGCCTGCTGAGCTATTCTCCTTCAATAACTATCAGCGAATTAATTCAAATGTGGGTGTATTTTGAAGTTACTATCAACAAGACAAATGATACAAGCCTCTTAAGCAGTGCCCATATTCAATTATTCTTAATTAGGCCGTGCTAATCTAAGGAAGAGTTATCCCACAAGATTCTTGATGCCTCCCTGGATATACCAGCGTTATTGTCAGAGCATCTGCCTCCTTTATTGCTAATTCCAAAACATACGATTTACCTCTCACTTTATTACCTCGTGGGGTTTTCCCCCTTGAACCTGGAACATGCAATGGTGTTCTGTTACCACCTTTTTAAACTGGCCACAGAAGGAGCAAAGTGAAGTTAGAAATACACCTCAGAGGGCTCCAGGGTGGCTCAGTGGGTTAAGACTCTGCCTTGGGCTCAGGTCCTGGTCTCAGGTTCCTGGGATCAAGCTCCCTGCTCAGCGGGGAGCCTCCCTCCCCCTCTCTCTCTGCCTGCCTCTCTGCCTACTTGTGTTCTCTGTCCATCAAATAAATAAAGTTTTTTAAATCTAAAAAACAAGTTGTATCACACTGATGCAGACATGAAGAGACTTGCTTTATTACTGCTCCCTCTGCTTCCATACCGATGGAAGGAAATACTTTTTAAAATCCTGACTGTGTTTGTTTGGTCTTTACTGCCCCATGGCCTGTGACTCAGAAATGTTAGGTTAAGCATAAAAATATATGCTATTTCTCCATAACATGACCTCTAAAACAGAATTATTTCCATATATGTTATTCAAAGATGCAAAATGCAGACCTTCTCAGGTCTTCATTGGTGACACAGAATGCTGACTGAGACTTTTTCTGTTATCCTAATCCTGCTGTCAATTTTGTCACCCTTTGCACTGGTCTAACAGACACGGGGCCCTCTGCTCAAATACACACAGGTCCTACTTTGCAGTCAGAGTTGCAGGTAAACCTGTGAGTACAGGTAAAAATCTGCGCTGGACAGTGAAAGTCAGTGGTGGAGGGAGGAGGAGATGAAAGAAGGACAGATGGGGATGTTTTGAACTTGGGAGTAAAAAGTCTTTCAAAATGCTTCAAATAAAATTATATTTTTCTTGGGTTCTTTTCCTCATATAAAGCAAGTTTCTTCTATCCTTCAAAATTACAATAAACATGGTTCCATCACAAGTAAAAGTTGAACAGAACAGAAAACATGTCTAAGACGTTTTGTTCCTCAACTGACCCCTTAATAATTTAATTTTTCAAAGCTAAGTTGTAAATTAATATAATGAAAATAATACTTTGCCTTTAAAAGTAACTTTTGAAACCAGAACTTGGCCTTAGCATTTTTGTCTTCTTCCGCTGATGGCAACTTTCAGCCAAGCTGGTTTTATGTTTTGCTGAGAAGCATCATGCTGCCAAAGGCAGTGGTGACACCGAGACAGGAGAAGCCGTCTACTCACACTGGAGTTGGGAATGAGAAGCTGAAGGTGTATTGATCCCTAGGGACTTGTTTGAATTTATTTCAAAATACCCATAACATTACATTTATCTTAACCAAGGGTACAGTTCAGGAGCATTTACTACCTTCACGCTCTTGGGCAACCAACCTCAGAACGCTTTTCATGTTGAGACACTGAAACTCTGTATCCCTCAGACCACCAATCCCCTTCTTGCCCTTCCTCCACCCCCACCAGCTCTGTAGTTGTCCACCTTCCTCTTCCTTCATAGTTCTCGGTGCTCCCACCCTCTTCAAGCCACCGGCAGGCTCCTTCTAGCCCAGTGTTTATAGGTAACACAGCATAGCAGAAATATTTTGAGAGATAAGAGGTGGGGAAAAGCTCCTGTGACTTGACAGTGGTCCCCCTAAATCTCAGGTCTCCCGTCCTGCTGTTGCAGTCACCCACTGTCAGTCTGGGCTTGGAGATGACATGTGGTCAGAAGGTGACTAGCAGGGGCGCCTGGGTGGCTCAGCGGGTTAAAGCCTCTGCCTTCAGCTCAGGTCATGATCCCAGGGTCCTGGGATCGAGCCCCGCATTGGGCTCTCTGCTTAGCTAGGAAGCCTGCTTCCTCCTCTCTCTCTCTCTGCCTGCCTCTCTGCTTACTTGTAATCTCTATCTGTCAAATAAATAAATCTTAAAAAAAAAAAAAAGAAGGTGACTAGCAGCCTAATGCTGTGTCATACAGCCTATGTCCTTCACCTCCCTTCATTTCATCACATAGGCATTTTATCAGCTCACGTCTCCACAAGAAGGGTGAGTACAGGACAAGACACTTTGAGAGAAACCACATTCATGGACCTTTACTGCAATATATTGTTATAATTGTCCTAGTTTGTTATTGTTGTGGCTAATCTCCTACTGTGCCTCATTTAAGAATTAAACTTTATCAATAGTCCTTGAGACTATTAAAATACAATTTTTATTTCTATGAGAAAGCTTTTTACCTTTAGCCAAAAAAAAAAAAAAAAAAAAAAGGAAAGAAGGAAGGAGGGAAGGAAAAAAAGGAAAGAAGGAAAGGGGAATCAGTTTTATGATGACATAAATACAAAAGCATAGGTTTAGCCTAAATACTGTAGTAACAGCCAAAAAAAGTAAAGATCAAGACAAAGAGAAGCTAAGAAATGTTCCCAATTAAAGAAGACTGAAGAGACATGACTACTTAATGCAATGTATAAGCATCAGTTAGATCCTGAACCAGAAAAAAATAAGCTACAAAAGACATGATTGAGACAGTTGATAAAATCTGAGTCCGAGCTGTGCAGAAAATAATAGAATTGCATCATCACTAATTTCTTGATTTTGATTATTTTACCATGGTTATGTAAGAGAATATCCTTATGCCTAGGAAATACACACTGAAGTATTTAAAGGAGACACAATATATCCAACTTACTTTGAAACGGATGAGGAAAAAAACCTAGAAGGGAGAGATAGGGAGAGCAATGGGGAAAAGAGAGAAGGGGAGAGAGAGAGAGAGAATGATAAAGCAAATGAGGCAAAATGCAGAAAAAAGGATATAAAGGAGTTCCTATTTCATAACTTCTCTAGTTTGAAAGTATATCAAAATGAAAAATTACCTGAAATTCATGATAACAGAGAGAAACACAGGTACTGGCTAGCTCAAGGCTTATCTTCTCAGAAACGCATGTGTCTAATGACACCTCGTGCGGGGCATCTCCCACATGCCCTACAGACCTACTCCTCACCACCCCCTACCCCAGGTTTGATCTCCGGGAGGCTAATCTCTGAGGACTCTCCCAACAGGCTCCATCATGCCCCCTGGTCTTCAACTGGACTTGCCACATGAAGATGCTCTCGGGGTTCTAATAACCTCCACCTCCTTCCTCTGCCCCTGTAGGCTTAGAAGTGATCATAGCTCCTCACTGTCATACTTTCTGGAGTATTCCAGAGCCCGGGTGTTGTTTTCCCTAAACCCTGACGACACATTTGTAGACTGCTTCTTCATTAACCGCTCCTCAGTTACCCAGTTTGAACATGCTCTCAGGATGCTCCTACAACCCTGACTGGCCCATTCCCATTCTTGAAAAGCTTCTTATGAAGCAACCTGTCAAAAACTAACTTTAGTTTAGTTGTAGCTAAATCTGAATTTTAAATATCCAAAGTTTATAATGTTTTTGTTTCCACACTCCTAAATTCGTCTCCTTTCAGCACACAGGTCAACGTACATTCTTCTTCAGCTGCTGATGTCCGTGAATTGTTACATCATTTCGAAGCGGCTTAACTCTACTCACTCCTTCCGCCAAGGGCTGGCACTGCTTGGCCTGTTATTTCTCCTGTCCTCCGTGCCCTGTTGGGCATGCCCCACGACTTCATCTAATGTCAGTGTTACCACACTTTAGTTCAGTATTGGAGACATCACTGATACCAAGATGGCTGAGGCATGGACCATGCTTTCTACCTGCTCACAATCCAAAACCAAAATGTCAATGAATACTGATAAGTAAAGTAGACTGTCTGGGATACCCTCTGTCATCCTCTGAATGACTAAAGCACCTTCTCTCAGACCTTTCTTGCCTGGCCATACAGTGTGGGAATTCCTTCCCCTAAGTGTCCTCCAGCTCTATCTAAGCAGTCCACAGCCACTGCCTGGGAGCCCAGGAGCAGGGTCTTGGTCCCTTCCGCCTCCTTATATCCACATGCCACTGTCTTTGATTGACAATAACATTTGTAAGATCACCATGCCCCTGAGCCTAGTCAGTGTGGCCATTACTCCTTCCACAGAGGACTGGGCTTCCCTCTTAATTTCACAATAGGATATCAGAGAAAATGTAGTCAACTTTAATGAGAATTCACTAAAAATCCTGGAATAATGGAAGGTTATAATTTAAAAACGACCACTCTGCTCTGCGCTGGTGTCCTTCACCTGACTAACTTACTGCTTCAGTCCATCACCAGAAGTACCCCAAACTAAACCTTCACGGATAAGCCATCAGGAAGATTAACAAATAGATCAAATAAATCCTCTAAAGGATGGGAGACTATGCAGCCATTAAAATTATGCTTAAGATCTATACAAATACTGAATTGTCAGACACAATGTTTTAAGTGAGGGAAAACATTACAAAATACCGTGCGGAGCATGAATTTGTTATATACACATGCACACATATGCACGATATATACATATGTGTGCATACACGCATGCATTTATACACATATGTATAAGTACACACGCGTATATATCCATACGTGCACATAAATTAAAACTCACGTTTGCTCTTGTCAATTTGTTAACCTGGGAATTGCGGTTCCAGAACTGCCATCCTCGCCTGGCTCAGGGTGAAATCAGCAGCCACACTCAGGGAATTCTCAGTCAGATTCTGTGCCAGACAGACACAGACTGGCCTGGCGGCTTCTAGCTTGTCCTCACTCTTCTTATTCCCAATAAGAAGGGAAGCTGCACACCACAGCAGCCCCTCCCCAGCACGCCCACCACCCCCAGCCGAGGCAGGTACAGAGATGGCAGAGCATCCCAGAGACCTCGCCACAAGCCCCCACTTTGTAGCAGGGTGTGGTGGGGTCTTGGGACTGCCCTGCAAGCTCAGCGTGTCCCCCCTCACCAGCGCTTCTGGAGGGTTGCTCGGTGGCTCGTTTTTCAATCCTCCAGCGCCCCCTTCCAGATTTTCACTTCCCCAGTTCTCCACACAACTGAGAAAGGTCTAATCCCCTTCGTCAAGCCCTCAGTCTACAACATTCATGGCAGCTCTGCCTTTGTGACTTAACTCCGACTGATACAATATACATATATGTAAAAAAAAGTCTTAAAAGATACATTCCAAAAGGAACCCCCGTTTATCTCTGCACGGTAAGCATATGAGGTTTGTTTTCCTTTTTACTTGTGTTTTCTAATTTTTTTTTTAATAATAGCCATGGTTTGGGGTGCCTGGGTGACTCAGTGGGTTAAGCATCTGCCTTCGACTCAGGTCATGATCTCAGGTTCCTGGGATACAGCCCCACATCCGGCTCCCTGCTCAGCGGGAGCCTGCTTTTCCTTCGGCCTGCTGCTCCCCTGTTTGTGCTCTTTCAAGTAAGTAATTTATGATACTACTCGAAAGTTATATTAAAAGCTGGGAGCAGGCTCTTTCCTTTCCATTTCTTCCTCCCTGCTAGCTGGAAAGCAGACATGCTGGATGGAACAAGAATGACATTCTTGTACTGCTGGTAGAAGCCATTTACAGAGAATGACAAAGGAGTAGGCAAGATGGAGATTAATAATAGATACCCCACATTTATGTGAGAAAGAAAGAAGCTTCTAACTTCAAGTCACCATTATTTTGGGCTTGTGTTCATTTATAGCCAAATCTCATCTGAGGTAGTCCTACCTAATACACAAGTTCATAATGGTTTTCTTTTCAGTATTAAGTTCTAGAAATGTGGATATAATATGGACATATAACTTGGTATTTATTACATTATTAAAATAATCCAAATACATCTGTTTATTTTTGATCTTCTTGATGTGCAAATTCTGAAAGAAGTCTATTAAAAATCAACCCTATGATAGTGGCTTTATCAATTTCTTATATTTCTGGGAGATTTTGTTATATGTAACCATCCTCTATGATGTTTGTTACTAATAGTTACTGTATATTTTTGTAGATTACTATACAAAATTATTTTTTAAAATTCTTTTATCCCATTTTATACTTTGAGTCTTGATTTTGCTATTTCTGATAATTTTATATTTGATTTCTTTTGTTTTAATTTTTCTTCTCTTTCCCCATTCTTCTATTTTCCTTCTTTCTTTGCCATTTTCCTTAGGTATTGTAGGATTAACCTCAGAGGGTTCTGAGGGTGAGCTATTTTGAGGGATGATAGGCCTGCAAATTGCCCTTAGCTTCACCCATTCCCTTGATAAGCATTCAGAAATACGCTGGGATTATTTTATGGCTGATGAGTGGGCAGACACATAGCTTGAACCTATAGAACAGTGAGGATGGGAGGTCCTAGAAAGAGGTGGGGAAAAGGAGGTGGAAATCCTATGGAATGGCTAAGGTCTGCAGAATCCTTACTCGGTGCAGCTAGCCATATCCAAATTCTGTGTCCACATGGAAATCACTGGGGACTGGAGAGTCCATACCACCACCAGGCAGCGTATGTGCTACTTTGTGCTTAGTGCAATCAAGTCCATAAGCTTCAGTGTCCTTTTCCATAAAGAAACATTGTATCTTCTACTGACATGGGTGGTTTTGCACTGACTGCATCACCATTTTGTTGTTAAAGTCACCAGATACTTTTCTTGCAGAGAACTGGAAGCAAACTAGTTTTTTGAAACCAAACATGCAGGTTTTGTTCTGTTTTTAAATCATTTTGTTTATATAAAAATGATATATGTTTATTTAAAAGAATGTCTAGCATGACAAAGAAGTGAAAAAAACAAGGAGACAAAGAAGTTAACATTTATTGAGATCTCACCATATGCCAAACATTATTTGAAATATTTTGTGGACATTAACTCATTGAGTTCTCACAATGGCTTTACAAAGTAGGACTATTACTGTACCCATTTTACAGAGAAGGAAACTGAAAAATAGTACTTAAGGAACTTGCTCAAAATGAGTCGAGAGACAGAGCCATTTCAATCCCGCCCCCACCTCTAGCTCTTGAACTTCTCATGCTTCTCAGCAAAAATAAGTTAAGGGTTTCATCATCTCAAATTCCACCCCTCAGAAATAACTATGATTAACATCAGGTGAACATCATTTCACAGATTTTTTTCTACAAACATACAGGTAGAAGAATAGGTAGAAATACATTTTATAAAATAGGGTTATACTATGCATGTTATGCATGCATAGGAAGGAATGAATGAAAGGAATGAAAGAAGGAAGGAATGAATGAAAGATTACAAATGGACAAAAACTTAAGAGCACACCTTGCATGAAGGATCAAGATTAACGTAATTCCGTAACTAAAACGTTAAATAATTTAAAATGAGATTGATATCATGACACATTTTAAACTCCTTATTAGTGAAGGCTGCTAACTCTCCCTACAACCTCCTTGGTTTCCACCTCCCAATTTTTGCAAATTACATTATTATTGTCAAAGTGTATTATATTGGATTCTGGTGTGTAATCATATCCCCACTATTTCCAATTAGTTTCATATCAAATGGATTCATTGTTCATCATAAATTCTTTTAATCATTGTGTCTCCACTGCTGAGGCCTTTATGTTGATTCAATAGTTAATTGATTGCCTTCATTTATAAGTAGATTTTCAAGAACGGCTCAAAGATTTACCATTTTTTGAGTTCATGCATGTTCGCCTTTATATTTATTTTATTTTTTTAAAACAAAGATTTTATTTATTTATTTGACAGAGAGAGAAATCACAAGTAGGCAGAAAGGCAGGCAGAGAAAGAGGGGGAGGCAGGCTCCCCGCTGAGCAGAGAGCCCAAAGCGGGGCTCAATCCCAGGACCCCGGGATCATGACCCGAGCTGACGGCAGAGGCTTTAACCCACTGAGCCACCCAGATGCCTCTGTCTTTATATTTAAATGAGATATATTTAAATACATTTAAATTAGATCTTGTCTGGTCATAAATGTTTGGTCACTTTTTTTCATTCATTTGTAGACATTTTCTCAGTCTATTGAAAGTTGCCATACAGAAATCTAAAAATAGCTTTTCTTTCCCCTGTGAGCATAATCTGCTCTTCCTAACATCATATGAAGAACTCTATCTTTATTTTTGCAATTTAACAACTTAACCACAATACATCTAGTTGTTAGTATTCAGAAACAAAATTTTCTGGAATAAGATGTGCTCTCTCAATCTGCTGATTATTTTACTACAGTTTTCATTCCAAGGAAATCTTCTTGTATCTTTAAATACTTTCTTGTTTTCTGTTCCATGTGTTCATGCACAATCTCTAATCTGTGGTGCTATTGGCATTTTTCTAACTGTGATGATTTTTTTTCAGTGACATTTGACTCACTGTGCTAAAACTTTTCTTTATGTCAGCAAGTTAATTCTCAACTGTCTTCTGTTCCTTTATTTATTTATTTATCATATTTTTGAAAGATTTTATTTATTTGACAGAGAGATCACAAGTAGGCAGAGAGGCAGGCAGAGAGAGAGAGAGGGAAGCAGGCTCCCCGCGGAGCAGAGAGCCCGACTCGGGACTCGATGACTTGTGCCGAAGGCAGAGGCTTTAACCCACTGAGCCACCCAGGTGCCCCTATTTATCAGATTTTTTAATGGCATGCTTGTGATCCTCAACTTGTTCCTTAAGCCTCTTTTCTTTTTTTAGAGAGAGAGAGGGCATGGATAGGGACAGGAGAGGGAAAGAATCTTAAGCAGGCTTCACATCCAGCATGGAGCCCAACACAGGACTTGACATGGAGCTTGATCTCACAATCCTGAAATCATGACCTGAACCAAAATCAAGAGTCAGAGGTTTAACTGACTGAGCCACCCATGCACCCCAATTAGACCTCTTTTTAAATCTCATTCAACTGCTTTATCACTTCATTTGTGAGAGTTACTTTAATGAATTCATGACCTTAATAAGTTGTTCCATAGTATGAAGCATTTGAGTGAAATTTGTTCCTTAGGCTATAGTTTCTTCTAGGCTGAATTTTTTTTTTTTTTTTTTTAATTCTGTATCACACAGTTATCTTGCCATTTGTAAAATACCATGTTTATTCTTGGACAGCTCCGTTGTGACAGGGTTGGGCTGGAGAATCCAACATGGCTTCACTGGTCCAAAGGAGCTTAAGACGACTTTAGTCACATGCCTGGACTTGGCAGAGATGGCTGGAAGCTTGTTCTCAGCTGGGATCCTCGCCTTCCCCATGGAGTCTCAGGATGTCTCCAGAGGGTTTCTAGAGTAGGGTAGTCAGACTTCTTACAAGGAAACTCACGTTTTGAAGAGTCCAAGAATTTGTTAGTCCCAAAGCAAGCCTGCCATACTCTACTGGTCTAAGCAGTCATAGACCAACCTTAATTCAAGAGGAATGTCAGAAAATTTGCAGCCATCTTTTATTCATCTAGTAGGCTTTCTTGGGAATTGACATTTAACCAAAGACTTAAAGGAGATGGGGGGTTGTCCAGGGAAATGTTTGGAAGATTTGCAGAGAAAGGAAAATATGGTGAAAAACCGCCCAGTCAAGAATGTGTCAGGCATGCCAGTGTGCCTAAAGAAGAATGAGCAAGCAAAGAGTATTCAAAGAAATTAGAGAAATAATGGGAGAGGACAGGTCACTAGCAGAAACTGTAAGGTCTTGTAGACATTTAATTAAGGACTTTGGTTTTTACTATGAGTGATGTGGTGGGTCACTGAGAGTTGAGCAGAGATACGACATGGTATGATTTCACCTTTTAAAAGGAGCAGTCTAGTTGCTTTGTTGAAAATAAACTATAGCTAGACAGTATTGGGTCAGGGTCTCCATTTAGGAATCTGTTACACTAAGTTAAGCAACAGAAAACGATGGCCCACACAGGCAGATTAGAAAGTGAGGTAGTAAGCAGTGGTTAGATTCTGGATTTAATCTGCAGGTTGATAGACTAGTATTTTTAACGGCTCATGTGTGAACTGTGGATGAACATGACAGAAGTAAAGAATGGCTCCAAGATTTTAACCTGAGCAATTGGAAAGATAGATTTATCATCATCTAAGTAAAGAAGATTCTAAATAGGGCAGGTTTAAAAGAAAATTTTTTTAAAAAAAATCTGTTTTGGATACGTTAAGTTTGGAATGGATACTAGATATTTTATCAGAGATATCAAGTAGGAATGGGCACTAGAAAACAGTCTAGAATTTGAGAGATATCTTGATTGATGATACAAATTGGGGACACAGTTGATGATTCTAAAGATGTCAACTGAATGAGATCACTGAGAAGGTCTCATATATTCTAGATACATTAAGAGAATGGGGAAAAAATGGGAGTGACAGAAAGGAAACTGAAAAAAAGTGCTGAATGAGGAAAAAAGAACACAGAATATGATGAAACAGAGGCCAAGTGAAGAAAGTGTTTCAATGAAAATGGTACTTCTGGGGTACCTGGGTGGGTCAGTTGGTTAAGCCTCTGCCTTAAACTCAGGTCATGATTCCAGGGTCTTGGGATCGAGTCCTGCATCAGGCTCTATGCTCAGTGGGGAGTGTGCTTCTCCCTCTCCCTCTGCCTGCTGCTCCCCCTGCTTGTGCTCTCTGTCAAATAAATAAATGAAATCTTTAGACAAAAGAAGGAAGGAAGGAAAGAAAGAGAGAGAGAGAGAGGGAGAGAGAGAAAGAAAGGAAAGAAAGAAAGGAAGGAAGAAAGGAAGGAAGGAAGGAAGGAAGGAAATGGTACTTCAAAGTCTGCCAAGGTCAAATAAGAGGATGATTAGCAATTAGACATTGGAATTAAGAACACATGTCACTGGTAACCTTGACAAAAGAGTAACTGAAACAGAATACAGACAACTCTTTAAAGGAATTTTGCTAGAAATAATCCAGTAGAGTGAGAAAAAAATTGTTAAGAGGGAAGAATTGTATGGAGCAATGTCCTTGAGTTACACGGGAGGGTATAGGATCTAGTACAAAATGAAGTACCTGGCTTTAGATGGAAGCTGTAGTAACATGGAGAAGCCAGAATCCAAGGGAGCAGACTCAGTTTTACAATACATTTGAGATTAATGTTTGCATAATTCATCAGTGGTGCCAAAAAGCAAACTAACAGGGTATGGTGAATCATATCACCTTATACTATCACCTATAGTTCTGTATAGTAGATTCATTATAATCTTGCCAGCATTGAGTTTCCTCTCATTTAAAAACAAACCTACAAAAAAAAAAAAAAAACTTTCATTATATTAAAAAAAATATGCACCCCTTCTGGTTTGATTTTCTTTCACTATCAATGAGGGTGTACCTTTTTTTGGAATAGAATTTTATTTAATATCTTTATAAATAATATGGCCAGAGTTCAAACTCTTTTCCAAATTTACAAAAAATTGAAATTCTGCCATTTTATAAAACACCTCTCAATTAATATTCATTTGCCAAATTTGAGTGTCTACCATGATTAGTCACAGTACTAGGTGAGAGAGATACTACAGTAATAACAGAAATCGTTTTGCCTTCAGAGTTTACATTCTAGAATTGTACTATTCAACATGGTAGCCACTGGTCATTAATGGACAATGAACACTTGAGACGTAGCAAGTTCAAATGGAGATGTGCTGTATGTGAAAAATACATACTACTTAGTAGGAAAAAAATATGTGTAATCTCACTTAACATTCTAATACTAACTACATGTCCAGATGATAATATTTTGGATATATAGGGTTAAGTAAAACATATTAAATGGCTGGCTTAGTCAGTAGAGCATGCAACTCTTGATCTCAGGGTTGTGAGTTCAATCCCCACACTGGATGTAGAAATTACTTAAAATTTTTAAAAAATAAAAAAAATAATAATCTTAAAATTTAAGTTATTTTCAAGGACTTTTTACTGCTTTTGTGGTTACTAGAAAACTTAAGATATGTGATTGCATTTTGTTTCTGTTCACACTGTTCTAAAAGATTAAAAAAAAACCCTACTAATAGATTTTAAATGCTAAAATACAGGCAAAGCTCAGATCAGTTTTGCTAATTTTCACAAATAAACTTTTTTAAACTTAGCTTAAACTCAAAGAAATTATTTCCTAAGATTTTATTTCTTTGACAGAGGCAGGGAGAGCAGCAGGCAGAGGGAGAAGCAGGCTCCCTGCTGAACAAGGAGCCTGACATGGGTTTTGATCTCAGGACCCTGGGATCATGACCTGACCTGAAGGCAGATGCTTAACTGACAGAGACATGCAGGTGCCCTACTCAAAATATTCTTTAAAAAAATAAAGAATGTAAGGGCACCTGGGTGGTTCAGTGGGTTAAAGCCTCTGCGTTCAGCTCAAGTCATGATCCCAAGGTCCTAGGATCAAGCCCCGCATCAGGCTCCCTGCTTAGCAGGGAGCCTGCTTTCTCCTCTCTCTCTCTCTGCCTACCACTCTGCCTACTTGTGATCTCTGTCTGTCAAATAAATAAATAAAATCTTTTTAAAAAAATATATATATATACACACACACACACAAAAATTAAAAAATAATAAAAATAATGTAAAGGTAGAAGAACCCTAAAGTAACAATATTCAGACATGACAGTCTCAAAAAATAGTCTTATTCTACTAGTATGTATTAAGCTATACAAAAATTTTCATCCTTTTAATTAAAAAAATAAAATTATATTTTGCAACAACATGGATAAAGCTAGAAGGTATAATACTGAGCGAACTCAGTCAGGGTAGGCAAATATCATATGGTCTCACTCATATGTGGAATTTAAGAAACAAAACAAATGAGCAAAGGAAAAAAAAAGAGACAAACCAAGCAACAGAATATTAACTATAGAGAACAAACTGATGGCTACTGGAGGGAAGGGGGTAGGAGGCTGGGGGATATAGGGGATGGGGATAGATTGAAAAAAAAAAAAAAAGGAAAGAAAATAGCTTTTTTTTTTCAAGGTATTTTGCCTGTAAAATGATATAGAGGTTATCTTGATTTCATAATCTAAATAAAATTCAAAGATCCTAATAAAAAAAAATAAAATATAACAATCTGACATTTACTTTGATGCCTGAGGTACACTAGCTTTTTGTCCACAACTTAATGCCCCTTAGAGTAAATTAAATTACACTTAACTAGCAAAATGGCCTAAGTGGTTATTTACTATGAAGTTAAAACTCATTACTTAGCACACTTACATTTCAGAAGTCTGTGCGCTAATCTCTGCATAAGTACATTACTATGAAATAAGCAGCTATAAAGAATAAGGTGGATCTAATGTATTGACAAGGAAAAATCATATATGTGGAAAAAGGCAAGTTGTAGAAGTGTGCAAAGTAGGATCCAATACCCTTGGATATCCATACCTTTGTTGTCTTACAACGTGCATAGCAAAAGACTTCATATGCTTTAAGTATACTTAACATACAGTGTTCTGTAGTTTCAAGTACACAGTATAGAGATTCAACAACTCTATACATTACTCAGGGCTCATTGAAGTATGTGTACTTTTAATTCCCTTTATCAATTTCATCCATTCCCCCCACCCACTTCCCTTCTGGCAAGCACTAGTTCGTTATCTGTATTTAAGAGCCTGAATTTATTTTTTCCTTTTTTGTTCATTTCTTATTTCTTAAATTGCACATATGAGTGAAATCGTATGGTATTTTTCCTTCTCTCACTTATTTCACTTAGTATTATAACCTCTGCTTCTATCCATGTTGCTGCAAATGGCAAGATCTTTCTTTTTCATAGCTGAGCAATATTCCATCGTGTGTATGTATGTACAGATATTTCTTCTACGTATCTATAATCTCTATCTTTATATATCACATCTTCTTTATCCATTTCTATAGATGGACATGCTGGGTTGCTGCCATATCTTAGGTGTTGTAAATAATGCTGCAATAAATATAGGGGTGTATACATCTTTTCAAATTAGTGTTTTCATCTTTTTTGGTAAATACTCAAGTAGTGGGATTACTGAATCGTATGGTAATTCTATTTTTAAATTTCTGGGGGACCTCCATACTATTTTCCACAGGGGCTGCAACAGTTTGCGTTCTTACCAACAGTACACAAGGTTTCCTTTTTCTCCACATCTTCACCAAGACTTATTTCTTGTGTTTTTTTTTTTTATTTTAGCCATTCTAACTGGTGTAGGGTGACATTTTATTATCGTCTTAACTTCCATTTCCATGATTAGTGATGTTAAGCATCTTTTCATGTTGTCTGTTTTATGTTTGTCTTTGGAAAAATGTCTATTCTGTTCCTCCGCCTATTATTTAACTGGATTATTTGGTTCTTTGGTGTTGAGTTACTAAGTTCTTCTTGTATTTTGGACATTAACCCCTTATCGTATATATCACTGGCAAATTATCTTCTCCATCAGGCTGCCTTTTGTTTTGTGATGGTTCCCTTCGCTGTGCAAAAATCTTTACTTTGGTATAGTCACAGTAGTTTAATTTTGCTTTTGTTTCCCTTGCCTTAGGAGATATATCTAGAAAAATGTTTCTGTAGCTGATATCAAAGAGATTACGGTCTATGTTTTCTTCTGGGAGTTTTATGGTTTCATGCCTCACATTTAGGTCTTTAATCCATTTTTTTTCGTGTGGTGGAAGAAAGTGGTCCAGTTCATTCTTTTGCATGTAGCTGTCCATTTTCCCAACACCATTTGTTGAAGAGATGGTCTTTTCCCCGTTATATATTCTTGCCTCTTCGGTCATAAATTAATTGACCATATAAATGTGGATTTATTTCTGGGCTCTCTATTCTGTTCTATGGATCTCTTATTTCTGTGCCAACATCGTACTGTTTTGTTTACTAATACTTTGTCGTATATCTTGAAATCTTGGACCGTGGCACCTCCAACTCTGTTTTTCTTTCTCTAGATTTGAATACTTGGGGTCTTTTGTGGTTCCATACAAATTTTAGGATTGTTTTAGTTCTGTGAAAAATGCTACTGGTATTTTAATAGGGATTGTATTACTTCACATATTTTTTTTTAAAGATTTTATTTATTTGAGAGAGAGACACTGAAGAGAGAGCAAGAGAGGGGAGAAGGTCAGAGGGAGAAGCAGACTCCCTATGGAGCTGGGAGCCCAATGCAGGACTCGATCCCTAGACCCCAGGATCATGACCTGACCTGAAGGCAGTCACTTAACCAACTGAGCCACCCAGGTGCCCTACTTCACATACTTTTAATTCTCCTGTATTATTTGAATTTTTGCTTCAATGGAGACATTTTGTAACTTACCAAAGATTTAATTGAAAATATGATAAAATTGCTAATAAATATTTATTATACATTTTCATCATGAATTTAAAAAAACTGCTTCTTGGAAGCAGTCATAAATTCAATAATCTTTTAACACCCTTAATACTGTAACTAGAAAACCCATTGTATAAATAATATGTAAAATTGCAAACTGCAAGATCATAACAATACAGAGAACTTTGAAAGCAAAATTACACAGAAAAGGTGCTAGCTCGAATATGAAATGTGATCCCCCTGGAAATTATAATAAATATTTGAGCCAGTAAAATAATGTAGTCTGTTGCCTACCCAGTAGCTATCTCCCAAGCTCCGAACCCTTCTACCCAACCAACTTCTAACATAACCCTGATGTGTTCCTTTTCCTCCAAGCAGCCATTCTTCAAGGGAAACCATCTCTAAGTTTGGGGCAAATCTTCATGGTCTGGATCAACTGTTAGTTTTATCGCCTTAGCAAAGTGACTGTTTTAGGCACAGATATTATATGGCTGAGAGCAAGCAGAACCTTTCGCTTACAAAAAAGACATATACGTCTGCCTGTAGTTGTGCTGCAATCTGGATGTTAGCTGTCACTCTATGGCCATGTGGTGAGACCAAGCTCACATGGTGAGACTGGTAATGGAAAAACAGACAGTACTTAACTTCCTGATCGACTGCAGAAATACTCCAGAAATACTCCAGAAACTGCCCACTGCCTAGGCTCCTGGTTATCAGGCATCCCCAACCTAAACATTCCAAAATTGTTTTTGATTGTTAGAATAGTTCAGACGCCATTTGAAGAAATTAAACATTTATGGAGTACATGTTTATTTAGCAACAGCAATACAGTTTCTCAAGAAAAGGATGACTTGAACTCCACCAATACAGAACAAAGCAACTTTCCATTATTCTCAGGTTACACCCAAATCTATAATTTATTCCCCTTAAAAATTTTTAAGATACACAAAATACTTGGAGAAGATACCAAAATTGTTCTAAAATCATATTTTAAGGTAAAAAGCAATTTAAAGGTAGTGATTTCTACATATCACAGTACACCAACAGGCCTTCCTGCAGTTTTAGAATCATTACTACTCGAAATATTAATATATTTATGCAAAATGCCTGTGAAAAATTGAAACACCTGCAACCTTTTCCAGTTTTTGATTTCAGGAACAGGTGCAAACCACAATCTTCACAGATCTTCTGTTATAACATCCATCAAAAACCATTGGTCCAGCTCTCAAATACTGATGACAATGCATATTGCATGTGGGTTCTGCTAAGTCTTGAATGAATGACATATTCTACAGGTATACAAAAAGCCCTGAATTATTTTTGCATAACATTCCAATATTCCCTGAAGAGATTTTATACAAAGTTGAGAACAGCTATTTGCCATCATAGTCAAAGTCAATTTACTTTTTAAATGGAATATAACACTGATGTGTTCCCTTCATGTTTTATAAGGAGTTACTATGGTATTATGTGTGTGAATATGCTCATAAATTCAGATTGTATATATAAACCAAACATAGGCAAATGCTCCACATCAGTTCTTAAGTTTGATATTAAAAACCCTGACCACATGGATGGAACTAGAGCGTATCATGCTTAGTGAAATAAGTCAATCGGAGAAAGACAACTATCATATGATCTCCCTGATATGAGGACATGGAGAAGCAACATGGGGGGGTAGGGGGATAGGAGAAGAATAAATGAAACAAGATGGGATTGGGAGGGAGACAAACCATAAATGACTCTTAATCTCACAAAACAAACTGGGGGTTGCTGGGGGGAGGTGGGATTGGGAGAGGGGGAGCGGGCTATGGACATTGGGGAGGGGAGGCGAACCATAAGAGACTATGGACTCTGAAAAACAACCTGAGGGTTTTGAAGGGTCAGGGGTGGGAGGTTGGGGGAACAGGTGGTGGGTAATGGGGAGGGCACGTTTTGCATGGAGCACTGGGTGTTGTGCAAAAAGAATGAATACTGTTACGCTGAAAAAATAAATAAAATGGAAAAAAAAAAAAAAAAAAAAAAAAACCCTGACCACAGACCCTCCAAACAGTATTCACAGTATTGGTAGGAGGAGAAATTTTCAGTTTTTTTTTTCCTCTATTTTTTTCAAAGGCACTCTTTTGTTTAAAAACTGAGTTGACAGAAAATTATAAAGAAATAATCCTTTTAGACATTTGGAATTATTGGTAGAGATGAGGTGACAATACACTGTTTTCCATTTAAAAGTAAATTTGACATTTTAATCAATTTTAAATTGCCTAGTCCAACATGCTATTCCACATTCTTCTCATGTTCTTTAACTCCTAGACATCTGAATTAATAACATACTCATTTCAGTTTTAAAAGAAAACATTCCTGTGCCACCTCTTAGACTTAAGTTTATATAACTTGATTTTAGAAATCTGGTTTCCTACTCAGTGAATTAGGAAACAGCAAACACCAGAACAACTTAGTCAGACTTTAAGAGGCATAAAAGGGTTGCTTTGGCAATGTAAAAAGGATAACTGTTACAGTACAAATCATTAATCTACTTTTATTAAATACTAAAATGCAGTAAGGCAACTGTTTTAAGACACTTGAAAGTACATTTAATAAATGGAAAACTGGCTCTATACCTGACATATTGCACCACTACTATCCTTCTCTATTTACTCTAAGGAATCAAAAAAGCTATTTAAAAAACATATCCAAGATTTTCTAAAATACTTAAAGAGGTTCTGATTACTATTAAGGTATTTATTACTTAGAATACAAACTTCTCAAAGACACTGAATAGTATCTTTTCAGGCTTTTCCCTTCAATGTGTTTCTCCTGTCTTCCTATTCCCTTGAATCCATTTATAACAGTTCAACTGAAAGTATGCCTACTGAGGAATCAAAATATATGATTTACTGTGTAAGCTGCCATTCAAGGTAGGGCAGTGATTCCCAAATCTGGCTTCCTATCAGTATCATCTGGAAAACTGCTGTAATAGATTCCTGGGGCCCCTTCAGACCTAATCAAACCATTCCCTCCACCCCAGTCTCCCCTGTGAATCCATGTTGTTAGTCTTGCATAATCCAACAACTGGCATGACTAAACCAACAACATTAAAAGGAGGGTATCTGTCATCATGTTTCCATAGGTCTTTGCTCACAAACTGGGATCCAGTAAAGAAATAAAATGTTGAATCATTATCACTAAATTTAGATCAGTGAGTAAAGTGACCGGAACAGGACTCTAGTATTGATGAATCAAACCAAAGTAGCTATGCTACTTGCCTCCATGAAAGCCAGCACCCTTCCTGTCCCTGGAGTGCCTCACGAATTGAAACCAGAAGGCAGGCAGACAATGGCACAGGGTGGGGGGCCTACAACTCAAAAAGTGACAGTTTCCACAGCATTTCTCTCCACCTCCACTTCTCAATTTTCCCATTCTCATTCCATCTTTTCTCTTACTCTGCCTTTTTTGCCATTCTCACTTTTATTCCCTTCTCTATCCTTACTTTCTCACTTTCTCTCTTTTCCTTCTTTTTTTTTTTTTATCATTCATTTATAATCAGTCCTTTCTTCTCTGCTTTCTCTTCCTTAAAAACTCCTCCTTACATAATATAAGCAAATTCTTACTGGAGATACATGTCAGAAAACACTGAGGAAACAGAATGATCTGTATAGGAGGCAAAACAGAACTCAACACTAATGCTCTTGTGTGGCATGTATCAGTCATGTAGAATGCATTCAACTCCATTATCTCTGTTGGGTCACGTAACTTTCTGACTTACGACTTCTGAGACTCATGAGATTGGAAGAGCATATTGATTGTTTACAAACCTAAGGCACAGAGAAGGTGAACAGATATGCCTGAGGTCCCAAATCAAGAAAAGAATCCAGGTATAATACACAGACTTGTTTTCTTGCCATTATACTAGTAACATCTGATAGGAGGCAAGAATGAAAGAGCAATGAGTAAGCGGTAATAGTATTATTTCAGGTTCTAAAGTGTCTAAGATAACTGGGTTACCTTATACATTATGAACTATTCACAAGGGGAAAAAAAAGTTCTGTACTGCTTTAAAATGCAAATCACAATATATATTTTCTAAAGGTTTCCAAGTTCTTTTAAGATGGCTACTTCATACAAATGAAGCCTGACTACATTTTAAAGTCATTCCACTTTGGTAATACTGCAGCCAAGAGATAGTTGAGGTTGTTCTAACACAAAGACTCAAAGAATACATAATGTAATTTATATATACTGCATAGATATACTGTTTTATGAAAAGAAATATAATATATTCTCTAAGTTGTTATATATATTTAACCTCATTAATGCTGAGAACAGCATTTCTTAGGAATTCACAAAGAAAAAGTTACCATATCTAAGGATAAATTCAGAAAACTCATTTTACTCTTGTTATGGATTTTCTATGAATCCTGAATTTTAGATAAATATAGTCCCTAAGTAGAAAGTTTTCACCATATCCCAATTTATGGTAAAATGCCCAATTAGGTCAGGTCTGAATAATACCAGACGAAAAACCTTCTAACTGATCCACAAAGTGGAGTGTGTGACAGTGAAATAAGCCACAACATGAGACCAGAGATACACAGTCCAGTTGTATTAAATCATGACCACAATCGACATAGCCCCACCCCCTTTATTAGAGCCCATGGGGCTGAGATTCTCTGTTCACTGAGGAAATTAAACCTAAGAAATTTACTAGTAATATAAATTCGTATCTTGCTAATAACCCCAGTTTCTCTAATATTTCAGAATCACATTTATAATCTACTAACTGTGCCAAGAATTATGGTATCCTAACTTCAACCTTCAACTTGGCAAAATGATTCCCAGTAGTTCCCGAACTAGCTTACATCAAAATCATCTGAGATGCTTATTAAAAATAGAATCATAAGATGACTTATTTTTTACCCTAATCTAACATTGGAGACAACTAAGGAAATTTGCTTAAGAATGGATAGTAAATGAAAGGAGGTATGATGTCATCGTAGTTACCAAAGTACTCATAGCAGTAAAATAACAGACTATCTGGCATTTTCTTTAATATACTTCAGCGAAGGGAAAAGGAATAGATGACACAGATACAGTAAGATATTTAAGTTTGATCTGGGCGATGAGTACCACTGTACTATTCTATTTTTATGTAGTTTCTAATCTCTTCATTAAAAAAAAAATTGCAGCCCCTCTCCTAGACACAGTGTCCAAGAAGTGTAAGGCAAAGCCCAGGGATCCATGCTCAACAAGCCCCCCTCAAGAGTCTAATCTAGACAGGCAAAGTTCTCTTTCGGGGACCATTAGAAATGATCTTATATATATCCTCCAAACTTCAAAATCCTAGGATTCTCATTTTCTACTCAGTAAACTCAATGTCAGCACAGTTCACAAGTGCTTATATTCACCATGGCATTCTGCCAAAGACATACAGATTGTGTTCTCTAAAAGCATCTGTTCAAAGAGTGCTCTAATTTGCCTTTTTTACACCTTCCTCTCTCAATTTGTCCTGATTGAACTGCAAAAGACAGGGGACAACTGCACCGACCATGTCTTTCTGCATATGCCACATCTCCACAGAGGACACTATAAAGCCAATCACCACTTTTTTCACATAAGTTTTTTTTCCTTCATGATTTTTCCTTCTCTAATTAAGCATTAAAATATCAAAAAAGGAAAAAGACTAACCATACAGCACTTAATAAAATCAGATATATGGCACAGCACAGTACATGCCAAGTACTCAGAATCTAGTTATGTTAGAGAGAGCAGTCAAGAACACTAATAGAAGTAATATTTTTCTTCTCTTCGAGATTAAAAAAGTCTTAAGTGATATTCAAAAAAAGGAAGATATGCACATTAACCCAATCAAAACTACTTTTTCTATACTCAGATATAACAATCTTCTTAATCCAAATCATCCACAAAAGTTGTCTGACTGACTTAAAGTAAGGCTCTCTACATTTGCTTCTTCAAAAATATTTTGCAAAACCATTTTGAGGTAGAAGAAAAAAGTTTAAATGGATCACTTTTTTCTGCTTCATTGCAACTAAAATTACTGTTCACAGGAAGTATATAGCTTATGTCTTTTGGTCCATCACATTTTCCACAATCATGTAAGTATACTACTTCCGTTCTCACTTTATGATCAGTGTATTTTTTGCTTCCAGAATGCCCAGTAAAGCTGAAAATTTTCATTTAAAGTGATGAAAATTTCCAAAAATATGTTTAACAATCTCAGATCTGAGTTTGGCAACACAGGTTAACATATACAAATGAAAATACTACATTTCACAAACACATACAAACTAAAACTCCTAACATTTTTATGGTTTTCCCGCTTTCTTATACAGCTCAATTTTAAACATGCAGCTTACTTATAATCTAACTTTAAACATGATTGTCGCAAGAATATTTTAAAACAGAGATGAAATGTATAAAGGCACACATCGATTGTCAATGGTTACATCAGTTACATCACATTGCATTAGAAACAGAACATATTCTGTTCCTGTAAACTTTCTGTCACACATTTAAAGTGAGGTTAGTGCTGACATTAATTTATTGCTATACTCACAGTTTGAGTGTTTTCACTGTGTATGAGGTACATTTTCTCCATCCATACACCCCTACTGTTCCTACTCACTTGAGAAGAGTCAACCAAAGTTTGTAGGCTACAAACCATTCAAAAATATTTCATCAATACTGGACTGACAGCAAATAGCATTACAAAATATCAGAGATCAAAAATGTCTTCTTGTTGGAGTTCAAGACTTTAATTTATTCTTCATTACATGAATATATGCTCACTTAACTTCTTCAGGAGAAAACAATTATTCTGAAGATAAATAATTCCTTCCTGAATACTTCATCCAAGACCATTCCTTCACGCATGTCCTCTGATATTTTGTTGTTTTAATTCACTTGATTTAATGGTTACCAAGGATCACCTTTCCTTTGGAGGTCTATCATAACGGTCCTGTATGCTTTTTGTTAGCTGTTTGATAAATATTTTGTAAATTTTTCCACAGTATGTATGGACTGTCTTTTGTAGTTCCAGTTCTAAAGGTTTTAATAAGGAACGGATGTTGTTATCTTTAAAAGAACACTAGAGAAAGAAAATAAAAAGACAAAGATATATATAAAAATTCAATTTTGCTCCAAACTTCTTCAATTTAATATTTATGACTTCAACTTAGTCTCACAAAAAGTACATATGCTCAACAAGTAATTTCAATGAATTAAATGGATGTATGATCTCACATGAGAGGAGGAAGAAAGACACAGTAAATCACTGAGGGCATCAGGGAAAGTTTTTCAGAGAAGAGGTAATGGAGACATGGCATTCCAAGTCACAGCAAGTACACGTTCAAGACCAGAGAAGGCCCAGAGACACCAAGTAGTGTGAGATGATGACCAAAAGCTCTGAAGGTGTGGATCTGAGAGACTCTAAGGAAAGCCAAAATTCACTCCAATAATAGTGTTGAGGCTAGACTACAAAGAATTCAGAGAGAGGCATGGAGTGAGAGGAACGAATGCAAATGACAGCACAGTTCAGGGTTTCCGAAAGAGCCCTAACTATACAAAGTGGTCCAATGGGTAAATACATTTGGGAGCTGCTCCACATCATGCACTCTTTATGGGAACTCACACCCGCACATGAAAAGCTGTAAACAATGAAATGAAAAACACATGTGTTGAATGTTGTTTGGCCCACTGGTTCCAAAATATATTTTGACCAGAGTCCTTTTTTACTGTGTAAAGTACTGTGCAGCAGTTATTAAGTAGAAAGAAATTGTGACTTTATTGTTTTCAAACAGCTATATTTTTTGATTTGGTATTTACAACTAGGCATATTTTCCATTAGAAAGATAGGTGGGCCTTAAAAATGGAGGAGTTTTGTGAAAGTTTAAAGTCAGTGAAAAATGCAAGCTCCTGAATGAAATGCAGAACCTGAAATCTCAGAGGGTTCAAATGAGAGGTGAACCCCACGGTTCACTATCATGACACTGAGGGAGAAGAAAGGAAAATGTCACTTGAATCACAAATAGGGAATCTATGGGAAACCACAGCCCATCTCTGGAGAACAGGATGAACTTAGATGATAATCTGTAACATGGCTTTTATCAATCTAGAGATGTAAAGAGATGCTGAACTTCAGTATCTCTTCAAGAAGAAAACTATGAGTATTAACTGCATGAAACCATCACTCTTGGGTGATTTTTTTAAACTCAATCACATACACTGAGGATAAATATTGTTTAGAAGATTAAAAACAAAAAGGAGCAGATGCTTAACTGAATGTAATGAAAACAGTACTGACTGGCACGGAGGTATCTGGGAGAAAAAAATAAAAGCTGGATTGGTTGGGTTTTTTGTTTTTTTTAAGTGCTGTATATAGATATGGCAAAATTTATTTGGGGTTAAAAACAGCAGCCATGTTGAAAAAGGCTTTATCAAGTAACACCATCAAATAACATCTCAATGTGTCAAAAAACCATCCTTGGACAACTGTGGTTGAGAGGCCAATAACAGTGGGAAGACCAAACTATAATCTTTCTTTACTAAGCAATGGAAATACAATGACAACATGACGTGACTGGGTGATGGGTATTAAGGAGGGCACGTGTTGGGATGAGCACTGAGTATTATAATGCAACTAATGAATCGATGAACACTACAACAAAAACTTATGATGTACTATATGTTGGCTAACTGAACATAATGAACTAAAAAAAATTTTTAAATAAAATAAAATGACAATATTACAAAGGTGTTTAAAAGTTGATTTCCAGAAATATGAAGTACTTGAGACTCAGTTCATTCATTTTCACGTTATAAAACCCCAGTGTTTGTGGTTAAAAAAATTTTTGTGGTTGCCTGGCTAGATCAGTAGAAGCATGCAAATCTTGATCCCTGGGTCATGAGTTCAAGCCCCATGTTGGATGTAGGTTACTTAAGCAAATAAATAATTAAAAAAAATTTTTTTTTTCCCTAAGAAAATATTTTGAAGAAGATTTTTCTGAAATAAAAACAGTGCCTCATGAATTAGAGCTCTTTTAGTCCAACGTATAACACAACAAATTTGACCTTTCAGGGACAAGATGATAAATTACCAAAATTGCCACCCATATAAATAGAGCCTGAAATCATGGCACATTCTGGCATTCACATAGCTGCAGTGCTGCAGAGCTGTGCAGGACATAACTTGCATCTAGGTGCTCCCCTTCCCAGAAGCCACATGTGGCCTTACCTGACTGGAGGCCTTTTTCCACCCTATATGGTTTGCCTGACTTACTTTCACTTCTCCTTCTCGGCCTGGTACTCATCCTTATAGCTCAGTTCAGATGTCAGTACTTCTGGGAAGCCTTTCCTGATACAGTTAATCACTCCTTCACTGGCACAGTGCACAAACTTTTAAGAAGGTCGTGCTTTACACAAAAACTATCAGTTGAAAGGCAGCAAATAAGTACAAGGTTAAGATGACTATAATTAGATAATCTGAGGCATTTTCAAAGAATACATGTTTTAAAAATAAGGCAGAATGGCAGTTCAATCCAATAAATGCTGAGAGCCAACTATATATAAGAAGGTTCAACATTACACCCTAAACCACAATTTCACTTTCACTGCCGCCAACTGCAGTCTGGAAGCAGATGATCCTCCTCCTAACACATTGTCACAAGGTCTACGGTAACCTAACAATATGTTACAATGCCTACCATTCACCTTACTTCATCTCCTCACAGAGGCATTTTATCATCTCACATCATCACAAGAAGAAGGGTGCATATAGGACAATAAACTATTCTGAGAGAGACCACATTCACATAACGTTTATTACAATATATTGGTACAACTATTCTACTTGATAATTAGGTATTATTCCTTAATCTCTTATGTGTCTAAGTTATAAATTAAACTTTATCAAAGTTATGTACGTATAGGAAGAAAACATAGTACATACAGGGTTTAGTACTATCTGTAGTTTCAGACATCCACTGTGGGGCTTGGAATGTGTCCCCCATGGACAAGAGGGGAAAGACCAAAGCACAGAAGGAGACACTCAGGACAAGTCCCTTGCAGAGATAGTTATGCAAATATAAGCAGGATATGAAGTAAATCAAAGTTAACACAGAACCACCAAGAAATGTAATTCAGAATGAAATACATGAAGCAGAAAATACCTTATAGAGCAATAAAATGTTTTGTTCCCATTTTACATTTGCAATTTTAATCTTAATATTTTTATTCACTCAACAACTAATATTTAACAAATATTTAACAAATATGTATGGACTGTAAAACTTGATTTGCTGGAAGACACAGCCATGCATTTACATTTTAAAGATGGTTCATATCCTTTTTAATTCATATTGTTCATTGCATTCAATGGCTATGACTAAGCTTCTGCCTGAAACTTGCATAAATACCCTTGTCTGAATACATTGCTTTTAAAAATTACACTTCTCATTGAATTATAGATAAGGGAAGATAAAAACACTAACCAAGAGCACCATAAAAGACTGATTAACTTCATTAAATTGAAAAATGGAAAGATACAGCTTTAGTTAATACAGATTCAAAACAAACACAAATAATCAGTTCAGTATTTGAAAGTATTTTAAAGGATTTTTTTTCCAAATCAAGTGTAATTAGCTTAAAACTATAAGTCACCTTTTTAAAGGTATATATTTACCAGAGATCAAAGATCAAATAAAACTAGTGAAATTTAATCCCTTAATAATGGATTTTTTAATGCTGAAAGGAAACAAAGATACTGTATTTTTATAGGAATGCATTTCTTTTCTATTCTGCAGTCTCAGAACCCCAAAAGTACTTCTCATTTGACAACCCGTGATAAAGCATTAATATACAAAATTGATTTCTGGGGGCATCATAAGGTCTACTACATTAAAATGAACATAAACACTAAATTTTAGAATTCTTTAGTGAGTAGCTGTATCATGATAAACTGATTATACAGAAACTTCGTCACGTTTACAGAAGAAGCTTAGCAAATAACACACAAAATAGCCCACGATGCCATTAGCACTTTGCCTACCACCAAGTTTGAGAAACACTGATTTCCAGGAAAAAACTTCAATTCCTTATCATTGCAGATCACACCTTGACACAGCATATCATCACCACACTGATCCCAGCCCAGCCACTCCCTACCTTTACCCAGCACTCCACTCCTGAACAGCTCCACACCTGACCTCTCCATGGACTTTTCATGAAAAAAGTGTTTTTGTGTTGAAAACCCCTGAGCTTTTTTCTCAGGCGGCACTCTGCCCAGATAGTCCCTGCTCCTGGAAAACTCTTCCTCATTCAAGGCTCACTTTATTATTATTATTTTTATTAACATATAATGTATTGTTAGCTCCAGGGGTACAGGTCTGTGAATCGTCAGGCTTACCCACTTCACAGCACTCATCATAGCACATACCCTCCCCAATGTCCATAACCCAACCACCCTCTCCCTGCCCCCATCCCCCTCGCAACCCTAAGTTTGTTTTGTGAGATTTAGAGTCTCTATGGTTTGTCTCCCTCCCAATCCCATCTTGTTTCATTTTTTCAAGGCCCACTTTAAAGGCCTCCTTTGAGTGAGGCACAAGGCTTTCCGTGGCACTTCAAGGCAAACAAAACTCTCTTACAGTTCCAGTACAGTCTCTGTCATAATGGATTACAGTGAAGTATTTTCATCCTCATTCCTACTAATGAAGCTGTACTAGACCAGTCATTAGCAATAAAAACAGTAGAATCTAAAAAAGAGGCAATCAGCTTTTTTCGTGACTCCCACACTTAAACTAGCACTCCTATTATTTACTTATGTTCTGTCTTCACATCCACATAAGATTAGGCAGAGTGTAGCAGAACAAAGAACCATCTGCATGAGAAACAAATGGTCACATATATTTCTCCCCAGGGTATCAGTGAATTAACTGCACTAAGCAGTTAATTTTGCTCATTAAGCAAAATCATAAATCATAAATCCAATCTTCATTTGGACTTGCTCCAAGTTTTGGTCCCCAACATACTCATGGAGACCTGGTTCAGGCATCAAACTAGAGGTATCTGGGGCAAGGGAGGAAAAGGGGCATTATAATTTTCTCAAACTCAATATAAAGCAGATGCTTAAAAGAGGAAACCCCATTTACAAAGGCAACAAAGAAGATAAAATACCTAAGCATAAACTTAAGATGTGTTCAAAATCTGAATGAAGAAATCTATTAAACATTTCTGAAAGAACAAATGGAAAGATACCCCTTGTTCTTTTTTTTCTTAATTTTATTTATTTAATTGAAAGAGAGAGTGAGAGCATGAGTGGAGTGAGGGGCAGAGGAAGAAGCAGACCCCCCACCAAGCAGAGAGCCCGATGCAGGACTCAATCCTGGGACTCCTGGATCAGGACCCAAGCCAAAGGCAGATGCCTAACCCACTGAGCACCCAGGCAACCCGATGGCCCTTGTTCTTCATTAAGATTTCTCAACAACAACAACAAAAAAAAAAAGATTTCTCAACACCATCAAAACGTCAGCAGCTCCTAAGTTAACATAAGAAACTGATCCATTCCCAATAAAAAGTTTTTTGAGTTAATGAGTTAGTATTTGTTTTTTTTTTAGTTAAATGAATTAATATTTGTGGAAAAGTAAATATGCAATAGCTAGGAAAACACTTAGAACAGGCTCTGAAGAGGGAGTAACCTTAACAGATATTAAAACATAGTATTACCACAACGCCTTTATAACTAAAATAGTGTGGCATTAGTGCACAATTAGACAAACCAGTGGAACAAAAGAGAAAATTCAGAAACTACAAATGGAACTTTAGTATACAATAAAGTCAGTATCTCAAATCTTTGGGTTAAAGATAGACTTTTAAACAAATGGGTGTTCTTTTTGAATGCACAATGAACATTCTCCAGAATAGGTCATATACTAGGTCACAAATCAGTCCTTAAGAAGTATAAAAAGATCAAGATCATTCCATGCATATTTTCAGACCACAACGCTTGAAACTTGAAGTCAACCACAAGAAAAAATTTGGAAAGACCACAAATACATGGAGGGTAAAGAATATCCTACTAAAGAATGAATGGGTTAACCAGGAAGTTAAAGAAGAAATTAAAAAATGCATGGAAGGAAATGAAAATGAAAACAGAACAATCTAAAACTTCAGGATGCAGCAAAGGTAGTCCTTTGAGGGAACGATACCACAACACAGGCCTACATCAAGAAGCAAGAAGTCTCTGGGATGTCTGGGTGGCTTAGTTAAGTGGTTGCCTTAGGCTGAGGTCAAGATCTCAGGGTCTTGGGATCAAGTCCCAAGTCAGATTCTGCTCAGCAGGGAGTCTGCTTCTCCCTCTGCCCCTCCCCCAACTCATGCTCGCTCTGTTTTTCTCTCTCTCAAATAAATAAAATCTTTAAAAAAAAAAAAAAGTAAGTCTCAAGTATACAGCCTAACCTTATACCTAAAGGAGCTATAAAAGGAACAGCAAATAATGCCTAAAGCCAGTAGAAGAAGGGAAATAATAAAGATTAGAGCAGAAATAAACAATATAGAAACAGATGAACGAAACTAAGAGCTGGTTCTTGGAAAGAATTAATAAAACTGAAAAATACCTAGCCAGACTTATCAAAAAGAGAAACAACCCAAATAAATAAAATCATGAAAAAGGAGAGATCACAACCAAGACCACAGAAATAAAAACAGTCATAAGAAAATATTATAAGGGCACCTGGGTGGCTCAGTGGGTTGAGCCTCTGCCTTTGGCTCGGGTCATGATCTCAGGGTCCTGGGATTGAGTCCTGCATCAGGCTCTCTGCTCAGCAGGGAGCCTGCTTCCCCCTCCTCTCTCTGCCTGCCTCTCTGCCTACTTGTGATCTTTGTCTGTCAAATAAATAAATAAAATCTTAAAAAAAAAAAGAAAATATTACAAAAAATCATATGTCAACAAAATGGGCAACCTGAAAGAAATGGATAAACTCCTAGAAGCAAACAAACTACCAAAACAGAGACAAGAAGAAATGGAAAATTTGAACAGACCCATAACCAGGCAAAGAAATTGAATTAGTTGCCAAAAATCTCAAAACAGAAGTTCAGGGCCAGTTCTATTAAACATTTAAAGAAGAATTAATAACTATTCTCAAATTGTTCCAAAAAACAGAAATGGAAGGAAAACTTCCAAACTCCTTCTACAAGGCTAGCAGGACCTTGATCCCAAAAACCAGGGAAAGACCCCACCAAAAGGAAGAATTACAGGCCAATATCCCTGATAAACAAAAAATTCTCAACAAGATACTAGCAAATCAAATCTAACAGTACATTAAAAGAATCATTCGGGCACCCAGGGGGCTCAGTCAGTTAAGCAGCAGCCTTCAGCTCAGGTCATGATCCTGGAGTCCCAGCGTCAGGCTCACTGCTCAGTGGGGGAGTCTGCTTGTCCCTCTCCCTCGCTCACGTTCTCTCTCTCTCTCAAATAAATAAAATCTTAAAAAAAAAAAAATCATTCACCACAATCAAGTGGGATTTATTCCTGGGCTACAGGGGTCATTCAGTATTTGCAAATCAATGAATATGATACACCACATTAATAAAAGAAAGGATAAGAACCATATGACCATCTGAACAGATACAGAAAAAGTATTTGACAAAATACAGTATCCATTCTTGGTAAAAACAAACAAACAAAAAACAACCCTTAGGGCACCTGGCTCAGTCAGTTGGGTGTCCAACTCAATTTCAGCTCAGGTCAAGATCTCAGGGTTGTAAGATCAAGCCCTATGTTGGGCACGGAATCCACTTGTCCTTATCCCTCTGCTCCTCTCCCCACTCTCACTCTCTATCTCTAAAATAAATAAATAAACTCATTAAAAAAAACAAAACAAAACTCTCAACAAAGTAGGTAAAGATGGAACAAACCTCAACATCATAACAGCCATCTACAAAAGACCCAACCAAAGCTATTATCATCTTCAGTGGGGAAAAACTGAAAGTTTTGATCAGGAACAAGACAGGGATGTCGGCTTTCACCATTACTCTTTAACATTAGTACTGGAAGTCTTAGCCTCATCCATCAGACAACAAAAAGAAATAAGAGGCATCCAAATCATCAAGGAAGAGGTCAAACTTCCACTATTTGCAGATGACATGATATAACTGCTGGAACTGATAATACGAAGTCAGAAAAGTTGTAGGATATAAAATCAATGCCCATAAGTCTTGCATTTCTATACACCAATAATGAAGCAGCTGAAAGAGAAATCAAGGAATCAATCTCATTTATAACTACACCAAGGAATAAACCTAACCAAAGAGATAAAAGATCTATATCTGAAAACTATAGGACACTAATGAAAGAAACTGAGGAAGACACAAAGAAAGGGAAACATGTTCCAAGCTCATGCACTTGGAAGAACAAGCACTGTTTAAATGTCTATACGGCCCAAAGCAATCATTTAATGCAATCCCTATCAAAATACCACCAGCATTTTCAGAGCTAGAACAAACAGTCCTAAAATTTTTATGGAACCACAAAAGACCCCAAGTAGCCAAATGTTGAAAAAGAAAATCAAAGCTGCAGGCATCACAATTCCAGACTTCAAGCTATATGACAAAGCTAAAGTCACCAATACAGTATGGTACCGGCACAAAAACAGATGCATAGATCAATGGAACAGAATAGAGAACCCAGTTGGACCCTCAACTCTATGGCCACCTAATCTTTGACAAAGCAGGAAAGAATGTCCAATGGAAACAAGACAGTCTTTTCAACAAATGGTGTTGGGAACACTGGACAGCCACAAGCAGAAGAATGAAACTGGACCGCTTTCTTACACCATACAGAAAAATAAATTCAAAATGGACGAAAGACTTAAATGTGAGACAGGAACCCATCAAACCCCTAGAGGAGAACACAGGCAACCTCTCCGACCTCAGCTGCCGTAACTTCTTACAGGCATGTCTCCAGAGACAAAGGAAACAAAAGCAAAAATGAACCATTGGGACTACATCAGGATAAAAAGCTTCTGCACAACGAAGAAAACAATCAACAAAACCTTTAAAAGGCAACCTACAGAATGGGAAAGGATATTCACAAATGACATGTCAGATAAAGGACTCGTATCCAAAATCTCATAAAGAACTTACCAAACTCAACACCCAAAAAAACAAATAATCCAGTCCAGAAATGGACAGAAGACATGTACAGACATTTCTCCAAAGAAGACGTGCAAATGGCCACAAGATGTTCAACATCACTTGACATCAGGGAAATACACATCAAAACCACAATGAGATACCAACACCTCACACCCGTCAGAATGGCTAAAATTAACAACTCAGGAAACAACAGGTGTTGGCAAGGTTGTGAAGAAAGGGGAACCCTCTTATACTAGTGCAGAATGCAAACTGGTGGGAATGCAAGCTGGTACAGCCACTCTGGAAAACAGTATGGAGGCTCCTCAAAAAGTTAAAGATAGAAGTACCCTACGATCCAGTAATTGCACTACTAGGCATTTACCCAAAGGATACAAAAAGTGATTTGAAGAGGCACCTGCACCCCAACGTTTACAGCAGCAATGTCCACAACAGCCAAACTATGGAAAGAGTCCAGATGTCCATCGACAGATGAATGAATAAAGAAGATGTGGTATACATCTACAAGGGAATAGACTCATCCACCAAAAATCATGAGATCTTGGGGTGCCTGGGTGGCTCAGTGGGTTAAGCCGCTGCCTTCAGCTCAGGTCGTGATCTCAGGGTCCTGGGATTGAGCTCCACTTTGGGCTCTCTGCTCAGCGGCGAGCCTGCTTCCCTCTCTCTCTCTCTGCCTGCCTCTCTGTCTACTTGTAATCTCTCTCTGTCAAATAAATAAATAAAAAATCTTAAAAAAAAAAATCGTGAGATCTTGCCGTTTGCAATGACATCGATGGAGCGAGTGTATTATGCTAAGTGAAATAAGTCAGACAAAGACAAATACCGTATGGTTTTATTTATACATGAAATTTTAAAACAGATGAACATATGGGAGGGGTAAAAAAAGAAAAAAGAGAGGGAGACAAACCATAACAGACTCTTAACTATACGGAACAAACTGAGGGTTGATAGAGGAAGGTGGTCGGAGATGGACTAGATGGCAATGGGTATTAAGAGGGCATTTGTTACGATGAGCACTGGGTGTTGTATGCAAGTGATGAGTCACTGAATTCTACTCTGGAAACTAGTACTGCACTGTATGTTAACTAACTAGAATTTTTTAAATTTTTTTTTTTAAAGATTTTATTTATTTATTTGACAGAGAGAGATCACAAGTAGGCAGAGAGGCAGGCAGAGAGACAGGCAGAGAGAGAGGAGGAAGCAGGCTCCCCGCGGAGCAGAGAGCCCAGGCGCCTGGGTGGCTCAGTGGGTTAAAGCCTCTGCCTTCAGCTCAGGTCATGGTCCCAGGATCCTGGGATCGAGACCCGCATCGGGCTCTCTGCTCTGCGGGGAGCCTGCTTCCTCCTCTCTCTGCCTGCCTCTCTGCCTACTTGTGGTCTCTATCTGTCAAATAAATAAATAAAATCTTTAAAAAAAAAGAAGAGGAAAGAAAGAAAAAGAAAGGATGAGGAAGAAAAAAACAATAAATAAATAAACAGACAGATGAGTGTTGAGAGAAGACAGCCATTTGGAAAAAGATCCATTCCTCACCCAATACAAAAGAGTAAATTCCAAACTGAGCAGAAAGCTACATGTAATAGATCACATAGTATGTATGTAGGTGAATGTTTCTATATGCTGAGTGTAGAAAGAAAAAGGCTTTCTATGGGGCGCATGGGTGACTCAGTTGGTTAAGCATCTGCCTTCAGCTCAGGTCATGATCCCAGGGTCCTCGGATCCAGCCCTGCAGAGCGGATTCCCTGCTCGGTGCAGAGCCTGCTTCTCCAGCTGCCCTTCCCCAATCTCATGTGCTTGCTCTCTCACTCTCTCAAATAAATAAAATCTCTAAAAGAAAAGAAAAAGGGGGGGGGCTTTCTAATTCTGTTTTTTTTTTTTCTTAAAGCTTTTTTAAAAACCTGATTACATAAAATTTTTAAAAAACAAATTCTTGGGGCGCCTGGGTGGCTCAGTGGGTTAAAGCCTCTGCCTTTGGCTCAGGTCATGGTCTCAGGGTCCTGGGATTGAGCCCCGCATCAGGCTCTCTGCTCCGCGGGGAGCCTGCTTCCTCCTCTCTCTCTACCTGCCTATCTGCCTACTTGTGATCTCTGTCAAGTGAATAAATAAAATCTTTAAAAACAAAACAAAACAAAACAATTGCTTCTCGGCCTTTTGGCTAAGATCAAGTGCAAAACAAAATAAAACAAATTCTTAATGGCAAAAAATGCTATAAACAAAGTAGAACTAGGAGAAAATTCTTCCAGCAGATATCACAAATAAAGGACTAATATCCCCATTATACAAAGAGGGGAAGTAAAGACCAAAAAAACTCTCTCACGGTGATGGTTGCACAACTCTTAAAATATGTTAAAATCCACTAAATTATACACTTTAAATGAGTGAACTTTGTGATATATAAATTATATAACAATAAAATCATTTTTAAAAACCTACAGGATAGGTACAAGATTTGAAAGAAAATTCACCAAAAAAAAATATAAAAATGTCCCTTAAATACATAAAGTGATGTTCACTTAATTTATAAGAGAAAGGCAAATTAAAACTAAACTAAAAAAAAAACAAAAACAAAAAAACGAGGGGCGCCTGGGCGGCTGTCATTGGGTATCTGCCTTCGGCTCAGGTCATGATCCCTGGGTCCTGGGATTGAGCCCTGAATGGGGCTTTGCTCAGCAGGAGGCCTGCTTCTCTCTCTCCCACTCCCCCTGCTTGTATTCCCACTCTTGATGTGTCTGTCTCTGTCAAATAAATAAATAAATTCTTAAACAAAAACTAAACTAAGATTCCATTTCTCAGTTATCAGATATCAGAATGGCTAAATTTTAAAAGCTCGAAAATATACTCCATTGATGAGGCTATTCGGGAATAGGCCTCCTCATAAATTGTGGGCAGGAATTCAAACAATCCCTCTGTGTTGGAAATCGGCAGTATCTTCAATCCATAATTCCACTTGCAGCAACTTACCCTAAAGATACATCCCATCAATACAAATATACATATGGCAAGGTTATGCACTGCTGCATTATTTAGAATTCACAGTTCACAATTTTGGAAACTACCAAAATGTTCAAACTAAGGGACTGCTTGAATAAACTCTGGTATATACACAAAATGCAGTACAGATATAGCTATTTAAAAAAAGAAAAATAAAGAAGGGGAGGGGGAATGGATGAAGCAAGCTATGGAGATTAAGGAATACACTTATCATGATGGGCACAGGGTGATGTATGGAATTGTTGAATCACTATATTGTTTTCTTTGTTTTTTTTTTAATTAAAGATTTTATTTATTTATTTGACAGACAGCAATCACAAGTAGGCAGACAGGCAGGCAGAGAGAGAGGAGGAAGCAGGCTCCCTGCCAAGCAGAGAGCCCGAAGCGGGGCTCAATCCCAGGACCCTGAGATCATGACCTGAGCTGAAGGCAGAGGCTTTAATCCACTGAGCCACCCAGGCGCCCCTGAATCACTATATTGTAACCTGAAACTAATATAACACTGTATGGTAACTACACTGGAATTAAAATTTTTAAAAAAAAGAGGAAGTGATTTTAAATCCATGAATTTCTGGACTATTTTAAGTGAAAAAAAAAAAAAACCAAAAAACAAAAAGCAAATAATATAAACAATATACTACCTTTGTGTAAGAAAAGGTGGATTATAAAATATATATATCTCTGTCATCTCTACAGGAAGGATAAATTAGAAAACAACGAAATCGGTAACCTATGGTGCAGGGTATTTGGGGTGGTAAGGGTGAATACAAAGTGATACCCCTGAGTAAACCCTTATTTAGTTTTCAGTTTTTGAAATATACTAACACTTACCCTATCAAATTAAAGTTGAACCAATAAAGATGGAGGGAAAAAAACCTTAAAACTGAAAGCGTACTGAAACAAACAATCCCAACTGTATTCCAAATTAATTAAAATAACCACACTGAGAAGCAGGATAAAAAAACTAATCCAAGTAACTGCTGAACACAATACTGAGTACATGCCCTCATGGTGAGGGGGGAAGAGGCAGGTAGATAATGGGAATAAATCCTTAACTTTTCTCAGTAGGTTGGTTTTTAGCAAAGACTAGACCATTTCTGAAATTATTTTAAATATACTGTAGGATTACACAAATGAGGAAGTGTTTCATTTTATGAGTCAGGATTCTAAATGTGGAAGGTGATACAACATGAAAACAGAGTAAGAGAAAGCAGGAAGAGCTCTGGGGAAACAGAACTGGAGGCATCGGTGTAACTACATGATTGTGTGTATAAGCTGTGTGTGTACTGTGTATTTATATTTCCTAGTTCTGTCACTGAAAGGGCTCAGAAGTGAAGACACCCTTATAGCAATAAGCATGCCCAGCACCCTGAGCCCTCTAAAAGAAACCAGAGCTCCCGTGACAGATAGGTAATTTCGGGGTAGGACAGGGAAGGTAAAACAAGTTGAGCCTAGCATATTTTTAGAAAAAGATAATGAGGAGGTACCCAAAATAATGAAGGGAATATGTCAGATGGGCACACGAGTTTGGTGAAAGGGACTCCAATGGCCTAACTGGAAACAACTTAGGCATCAACACAAATAATGCATTATAAATAATCAAGAAAAAATACCTATCAACGATTTCTTACTAATAATGTATTTATCAATAAATCGGCAAAAGGGGATGGCTCTTCCTTACAGGAGAATGCTAAGTGCCAAAATTGTACAGAGAAGGACAACTAGGCCTGGACAATCATCAATTTGCAACTACCATAGTAAAGACTGGTTTAAACAAGAATCAACAATGGATGCTAAATGTAGCACGGAAATTCTGAAGAGGAGGATATTTATAGGATTTTAAAGAGTCTCCCCATAGACTGCTCACAAGAGGAAAAACAACTACATAGTTGTACACAACATTTTTAGTGAATGATCAAAAGCAGCATCACCAATGAAAGATAGATAGATAAAGGTGAGTATGAATGTGATACCCTGAGATCACAGGGCTTACACAGTATTCTGACCAGGAGGGAATACTCTGAACCTAATCATAAGGAAATATCAGGCGAATATGAAGAATATTCTAGTAAGAAAAAAAGATAAAGAGGCTCTATTCTCCAAAAATGCCAATGTCATAAAAGACAAAAACTGAGAAACTTCTCTATCAAAAAAGAATACACATCAAAGTACTGTATCAATATGAAATTTCCTGAGTTGATACCTGTACTGTGGTTAAGAAGAGAACATCCCTGTTCTTATTGAAAACATTAAAATCTTCAAGGAGTAAAAGAGTATGATGTGTGCAACTTACATTCAGATGGTTGAGAACAAAACATATCTATACTGAAAGAGAACTGATGATAAACCAAATGAGGTAAAATGTTAATAACTAATGAAATATGAGTAAAGGATATGGAAATTCTTTGTATATTCTTGCAAATACTCTAAGTTTGTAAGAATTTCAACACAGACAGTTAAAAAAAGAAAAAAAACACATTCTTACATTTCTCAGTGCTTCATAAATGGCTCTAAATGCTGGTTGCTTATCATCGTGGTAAACACCTCTGTTCCCATGAAGAATAAAGATTCCTTCTTCTTCTGCTTCCTGGCAATTGCTTCCATATATACAATGATCTGGTCGATAATTCCATTGACACGGAAAAACAAAAAGGCTTTCTATGTGAAGAAAAATAAAATATTGAAGCAAATAACCCTAATTCCAGAGAATTAACATTCTGCAAAAATTTTAGTTTAAACACACAGCTCTTACAGGAGAAGATTTAAAACAGTGAAAAATGTTTGGAATTTAGATCCTTTCCTATAAAAACAATATTAAGAAAAAATTTTTTTAAAAAGTTCTACTCTGTCTTAAACATAGTGATAACCACAAATACAAGCCAAAATTAAATAAATGTGTTTCTTTATTTTTTACTAAATAATACCTATGATTTTTTACAAATGTGAAGAATTAAATTTAAATGATTACCTGGATTATGAAAAAAGATGATATTCAACAGATCTTGATCCCCCCATGTGATGTTAAGTTTGTATTTTTTAAGCAATGGCATAAGTATATCTCCCCATCGCAGCCGTACAGTTGTCATGTCATTCTGTTGGTAAATACATTAAGAAGATCCTCAGGCTTCCATGTTTAATATGGCAGCACAATGGCAGTTCCCCATTCTTCCCTCAGTATCACAGAGCAACAAGAAGAAATGCTAACTTCTTCTGTTATAAAAACAAGTGACTCTAATGTAAACCTAAATGTGAGTAGGATTGTCCATTTGGGAGTAAGAAAGATAATAAAAGAAGGTATCTGAAGCTGCATGTAGAAGTAATAAAACTGGGGTGCCTGGGTGGCTCAGTGGGATAAAGCCTTTGCTTTTGGCTCAGGTCATGATCCCAGGTTCCTTGGATTGAGCCCCACATTGGGCTCTCTGCTCAGCAGGGAGCCTGCTTCCCTCCTCTCTCTCTCTGCCTGCCTCTCTGTCTACTTGTGAGCTCTCTCTGTCAAATAAATAAACAAAATCTTAAAAAAAAAAAGTAATAAAACTAATAAAAGTCGGGAAAGACTCGGAAAGAAAAACTAGATGATAGTTTTAAGTACTCTGTAGACGAAAGTTTTAAGTACTATGACCACAATCTCATCCTAAAACGCAGATCATTTTAGTACCTATGTCATATATCTAGACATAGTATCTAGGTCTATATCACAGTTATTGTGGATTCAACCTGTTAACATACAAAGTACTTGGACAGTACTTGGCACATAACACATTTCAGTGTTAGCTATTATTGTTACCAGGATCACTATCATTCTTAGACTGATTTGCCAATCTTTCATAATTGACATTTCAAAGAGATCAATTTGAAACCAGTAAATCAAAAACAGATAATTAATTTCATTGGGTGCCTTTTCAGCCTCTATAAAGTTGCTCAAAGTTCATTATTTTAAGACACAAAGTCAAACATCCAAGGAAACAACCGAGTTGAAAGAGGGTCTGAATCTTGTGAATGTGGGTGAGAAGCAGTGGAGCTGAATACTAAGCCTTTCCAATTAATTTGACTCTTAAACTCTTCAGACTTAACCCAATATTCCTCAACGCACAGTTTTCAGTGTACACAGTGAATTTTAAAAATCCTTCACAATGTTAAGTACAGAAATTAAGAATAACATTTAGAAACCTTTATAACATTTAGATACCTTTACCTTTATACCTTTATTTAGATACCTTTATAACATTTAGAAACCTTTCAACAGAACGTTATGTCTATTTAGTCTAATATTTTTCTAGTAACATATCATTTTTACAAAAGCACTGCCTCATGAAAAACTAAATTTAAAAAACAAAATTGATCCTTCATACACAGTCCGAAAGACACTGTTAAATGCTATTCTAGGATATATAATAACACAATGGGAATATAAACAATCTATATTTTAAGAAAGAGAAAGAAAAGAGAGAACTCCAAAGGGGAAAAAGCTATATATTTAAACTAAATATTATCTGCTATAATTGTATTACCCTTGTGTGAAGTTTCTCAGAACACAGTAAATACAGTAATTATAAAATAATCAGAAGTTCCCCCAAAACACTTTGGAAAATAACTGAAGGAAGTTTTACTTAAGGAAATAATAAGAAGATACTTTATGGAAAGGACAACTCTGAAATAAGCAATTTAGCATGTTAACTAAATATTCTTAGCATCTGAAAAGGGAACCCTGAATTGTACAAGGACAAAGAATACCAACACATTCAGGAGCGCCTGGGTGGCTCAGTGGTTAAAGCCTCTGCCTTCGGCTCAGGTCATGATCTCAGGTCCTGGGATCGAGCCCTGCATCAGGCTCTCTGCTCAGCAGGGAGCCTGCTTCCTCCCTTCTCTCTCTCTGCCTGCCTCTCTGCCTACTTGTGATCTGTCAAATAAATAAATAAAATCTTTAAAAAAAAAAAAAGGAATACCAACACATTCAACAGACAGGGCTGGTGGACCTCTTGTACCATGCCATGTTCAAATCGTCACTGGATTTTTTCCATTCAAATATAACAAATATAAATATAAAATATATATATATATATAAACATACATATTCAAAGAAAAAAATCATTATGAACTTTGGGGAGAGTATGTGATATGGTGAGTGCTGTGAAATGTGTAAGCCTAAAGATTCACAGACCTGTACCCCTGGGGTAAATAATACATTATATGTTAATAAAAATAATTAATAAAAAAAGAGAAAAATCAATGAAGGATCAAATTACAAGGTCTAGTGCAGTCTTGGGAAAAAAAAAATCAAAGGGGTGAAATAAGCCTTAGATGTTAAAGAAAAAGTCCCACTACAAAAATTTTGGATGAGAAGTAATAACACTAGGATTAAATGCTAATTATATAACCTAAAATATCCAAGAGAACCAATGAAATATGGTAAGAAATGAGTTTAGAAAAGAGAATTATAAAACTCTCACTCTTCACAGATGACTGATACTCCATATACTCATCCATCAAAAATCGTGAGATCTTGCCATTTGCAATGACATCGATGGAGCAAGTGTATTATGCTAAGTGAAATAAGTCAGACAAAGACAAATACCGTATGGTTTCATTTATACATGAAATTTTAAAACAGATGAACATATGGGAGGGGTAAAAAAAGAAAAAAGAGAGGGAGACAAACCATAAGAGACTCTTAACTATACGGAACAAACTGAGGGTTGATGGAGGGGAGAAGGGTGGGGAAACGGAGTAACTGGGTGATGGGCAATAAGGAAAGCACTTGATGGGTGTTATATGCAACTGATGAATCACTAAATCCTACCTCTGAAACTAATAACACACTAATGTTAACTAAATTCAATTTAAATAAAAAAATTTTTTAAAAAGAGTCATTACATATAAAAGGAGTTCAGGTTATAGAAAAAAAAATTTTTTTAAGTAGAGAAATGGTCAAGGAGTATGGGCAAACAGCCATTCACAAAAGAGAAAACAAATGGCCAAAAATTAAATGAAAATATAGGGGCCCCGGGGTGGCTCAGTGGGTTAAAGAGCCTCTGCCTTCAGCTTGGGTCATGATCCCAGGGTCCTGAGATTGAGCCCCACATTGGGCTCTCTGCTCAGGGAGCCTGCTTCCCCCTCTCTCTCTCTGCCTGCCTCTGCCTACTTGTGAGCTCTGCCTGTCAAATAAACAAATAAAATCTTAAAAAATAAAAATAAAAAATAAATGGAAATATAATTTTCCAAACTGACAGTATAGTCAGGAAAGTATTAAGTTAAAATATGATATATTCCAGCCATATAAGTACATGCTCATACTAGTACACACGAATAATAAAACCAAATCATCCATTCTCTGCTATCTCATATACACATTAAAAGTGTGACAGACTATGTACTAACATAAAAACCGTCAATTATATATTTACCAAGTAAAAACAGCAAACTGAAGATGTATAAAACGATTTATATTTAAGTGCTTATGTACATGTACATCTGTTTCAAAACATTTTCTTAATGGGTCTGAAAAATATATAGTAAAGTTTGTAATATCATTTGGGCAAAGAAATGAAACTGAGAAGAGTGGTATATAAGGGGAGACTTTTTTATTCTACATACAATGAATTATTTAAATTTTTATAAGCCTGATTTCATTCTGCAATTCTTTAAATTTTTTTTTTTAAAGATTTTATTTATTTATTTGACAGAGAGAGATCACAAGTAGGCAGAGAGGCAGGCAGAAGAGAGTGAGAGGGAAGCAGGCTCCCTGCCGAGCAGAGAGCCTGATGCGGGACTCGATCCCAGGACCCTGAGATCATGACCTGAGCCGAAGGCAGCGGCTTAACCCACTGAGCCACCCAGGCGCCCCGAGCATGTGACTCTTGATCTCAGGGTTGTGGGTTTGACCCCCACGTTAAGTGTATTTAAAAAATAAATAACAAGGGGCACCTGGGTGCCTCAGTTGGTTAAGCAACTGCCTTCAGCTCAGGTCATGATCCCAGGGTCCTGGGATCAAGCCCTGCATCGGGCTCCCAGCTCAGCCGGGAGCCTGCTTCTCCCTCTCCCACTCTCCTGCTTGTGGGAGGGATCTCTCTCTGTGTCAAATAAATAAATAAAATCTTTAAATAAATAAATAACAGAAAAATTTTTTTCAAAGATGCTTTACATTCTTTGGTTTTTCCTAATAGAAAAAGGTTAAGAAATATCCTAATAGGGATTCACTCTTCTTTTATTATTTATTTATTTGACAGACAGAGATCACAAGTAGGACAAACATCAGTTTGGAAATAAACAGTCATGAATGATAGGGACTGGGACAGGCTCCCTGCCAAGCAGAGAGCCGAAGTGGGGCTCGATCCCAGGACCCTGAGATCATGACCTGAGCCGAAGGCAGAGGCTTAACCTAATCCACTAAGCCACCCAGGCGTCCCACCTAAGAGGGATTCAATACCACAAATATAATCATAACACAAAATGCAAAGCAATAGCTTAATCACTATTCTATCATTATCTACCAAGCATAATGAGAAACAACAAAAAAGTAATTATTATTATTTTAATTTGTGATGTATACAACTATAATACATCAGTTTGGAAATAAACAGTCATGAATGATAGGGACCGGGTGACAGCAAAGCAAATTAAGAATTTAAAATATGGCCCTTGATAGTCTTACAGCTTTTCATGCAGTAAGAACCATGCGTCAACATTCACAGATGTGTAAGAAACAGTTTAGAAAGTTACTATAAGTAATCAGTTATATTACTAGAGCCAAAAATTCTAGAATTAGTAGGAAAAAACAAGGCAATGTTTGCTACAGATACAGTCTGGAAAACAATCAGGAAAAACAAAGACATACATACGAAAAAAGGAATCAAAATAAATTTTATGGAAACATCTTAGCAATCATAAATATAGTAATATTTGAAAACAAAGCAAATCTGTATTGTCCCACTGGGCAAGAACAGGATTGTTTGGAACACAGGGATAGTAGGTGTGAAGAAAACTGCACCTACTTAATTAATGTGTAATAAAATCATGCCTCTCATCGTCTTCTTCATTAAGTCTAATTACACACAGATGAAAACAAAGTTCAAAGTTTAGAAATGATTTCAACTCCCAAATCTAGAGCTCTAGTTGATTTTAGAACATGCCATGACACACACAAAAAAAAGAAGGGGGAGAAAACATTGCAGTATTTAGGAGTGACATTTAAATAAGTAGAAGACAATCACAGATTTGAACTACAGAGTTATAATTTTGAAATGTTTAAAAAATAATGGTGTTATACTACATTATCTCTAAGATTCTTTGCAACAGTAAACTTCTCATAATTCTATGAATTTCAAATGAAGAGTTACTGAGAAGTCATATTATCCCTTAGCAGGTAATCTTACAGCACCATCTTCTGGTATAATATTACTGTGCATAGGCTAACAATCAGAATAGGAGGAATTCATGGTATTATGCCAGTTTTATTTAGAACAACTTCACAGTAATGGAAATTTTAAAACTCAAGCTATATTAACAAATTGGGTAGTTGAAGAAATGTTGTGAATCAAGAGCACAGGTTACACTAGCCTCATTAAAGCATTCAAAATTGAAAAGCACACAAAACTGAAATGAAATCAAGATTTCAAAAAGGTTCAGAAAATGAGAAGGCTAAAACAATGAAAAAACTAGGCTTACTAGAATCACAGAAAGTAAGAATGATGGGTACAAACAGTCCTAACACTGAAACATCAAGGTGTGGGCAAGGCTACAAGCAGTTGTTTTGCCTACACCAAAAAACCAAAAAAAAGATGAATCAAGGAAACAATTCTAAATGAGGCCAAGATTTCAATAAGATACACAAGAGGAGTAATAAATAACAGTGTGAAGTCTGGGCTACCAGAAGCCATAAGAAAAATATCTGATAAATATATATGCATATGTACACATACACATATTTTCCTCATATCATCAAAGATATAATACTCCTTAACGGTTAATATAGCCAACCAGATGTAAAGGGATAAACAGCAAATCTATATAGCTATCTCAGAAGCCACTGTATTTAGCTAACATTTAAGCGCTTACCACATGCCATGCTCTGCACTAAGCATTTTATTTTCATTTATTTTTTTTAAAGATATTATTTATTTATTTGACAGAGAGAGATCACAAGTAGATAGAGAGGCAGGCAGAGAGAGGGAGAGAGGAGGAAGCAGGCTCCCTGCTGAGCAGAGAGCCCGATGCGGGACTCGATCCCAGGACCCTGAGATCATGACCTGAGCCGAAGGCAGCAGCTTAACCCACTGAGCCACCCAGGCGCCCATATTTTCATCTTTTTAATTCCAGTGTAATAATCATACATTATATTAGTTTCAAGTATTCAATATAGTGATTCAATAATTCTATATTCTATATTCTAATTCTATACTGAATATATTCAATAATTCTATTAGTCAGTGCTCATCATAAGTGTGCTCTTTAATCCCCATCACCTATTGCATGCATTTCCCCACCCACAAACCCTCTGGTAACCATCAGTTTGTTCTCTATACTCAAAAGTCTGTTTCTTCATCTCTTTTTTATTTGTTCACTTGTTTCCTTAAATTCCATATAAGAATGAAATCATACAGTATTTGTCTTTCTCTGACTTATTTCACTTAGCATTCATCTGGCTTCACCCATGTTATTGAAAATGGCAAGATTTCATTCCTTTTTATGGCTGAGTAATAGTCCACTATGTGTATATGTAGGTATGTATGTGGTATATTATCACATCTTCTTTATCCATTCATTTATCAGTGGACACTTGCGTTGCTTGCTTCCGTAATTTTATGGTTCTTATAAATAATGCTGTGATAAACATAGGGGTTCATGTGTCTTTCTGAATTAGTGTTTTTCTATTTTTTGGGAAAATACCCAATAGTGAAGTTACTGTATCACACTGTAATTCTATTTTTAATTTTTTTGAGGCATCTCATACTGTTTTCCATAGGGGCTGCACCAGTCTGCATTCCCACCAACACTGGACAAGGGTTCCTTTTTCTCCAAATCCTCACCAACACTTGTTTCTTGTGGTTTTTGATTTTAGCCATTCTGACAGGTATGAAGTCGTATTTTTATAGTTTTGATTTGCATTTCCCTGATAATGAGTGATGTTGAACATCTTTTCCTGTGTCTGTTTGCCATCTGGATGTCTTCTTTGGAATACTATCTGTTCATGTCTTCTGCCCATTTTCTGTTTGAATTATTTGCTTTTTGGGTGTTGTAAGCTATTCATATATTTTGGATACTAACTATTATATACGTCATTTGCAAATACCTTCTCCAATTCAGTAGGTTGTCTTTTACTTTTGATCATTTTCCTTTGCCATGCAGAAGGTTTTTATTTTGATGTAGTCCCAATAGTTTATTTTATTTTTGTTTTGTCTTCATTGCCTCAAGAGACTTATCTAGAAAAACATTGCTACGGCTGATGTAAAAAATTACTACTGTACTCTCTTCTATGATTTTTATGGTTTCACGTCTCCCATTTAGATCTTTAACCTATTCTGAAATTATTTTTATCGCTTCTCGGCCTTTTGGCTAAGATCAAGTGTATTTTGAGATTATTTTTGTGTATAGTGTGAGAAAGTGGTCCGGCTTTCCCAGCACCATTTGTTGAAGAGATGTGCTAAGTATTTTAAAAGGATCTCCTTTAAACTGATAACCTACACAAGTCCATTTATCATCTGTTTTTCAGTTGAGAGAACTGACATTTAAAGTTAACTGGCTATTGGTTAAATAAATGCACAGGTGACAAGGTTAAACATAAAGACAGTTTGACTCCAGTGCCCACAAACTACAATGACATAAAACTCATCAACATAAAATTGGTAAGCCATACAACATACTCCTGTGTTCAGAATGCACAGAGAATATAGATAGCCTGATTCTTCCACTGGCCCCACAATTTGAGAGATAAAAAGCATGCAAGAATTTTTTTTTTTAAAAGATTTTATTTATTTGAGAGAGGGAGAAAAGGAGAGAGCACACAGCAGGAAGAAAGGGCAGAGAGAAAGGGAGAAGCAGGCTTCCCTCTGAGCAGGGAGCCCAACACAGGGCTGGATCCCAAGACTCTGAGATCATGACCTAAGCTGAAGGCAGACACTTAACCAACTGGGCCACCCAGGTGCCTCAAGAATTTTTTTTTTTTTTTTAAATAGCCCCAAACAGCTCACATTTACAATGTGTTAGTCACTGTTCTAATTCAATCCTTATAAAAGTTCTATGATGTAAGTTATCTTATCTACCATCCTCATCTTACAGATGAGAAAACTAAACACCAGAGATGTTCAAAACTTACTCAAAGTCCTAGAGTCTTAAACCTGGCCAACAGGATCCAGAGTCTTAAGCTCTTCACATCTATGTGTCATCCCAAGATGTTCTACAGTTGCACAACTACAAAATGACAACTATGACCTAGAATATCAATCTAGAAAGATGACATTCGCTACTTAATACATTGTTATTTTACTTCATTGGCAGGACATCTGGCTTGATCTGCCATAATGCTCCAATAAACAGAATACTAAGAACATACTTTTTTCGAATTATTCTAAGTAAGTGGGAAATTCTGAGTAGTTTCATCGAGTTCTTAATAAAACAAAACTAAATTGGAAACCAAACAATTTGTGGAAGGAAAGTAGAGAACTGTTTATCAGCTACATATATCAGTGACTTACCTTGAAATACTTTCTTCTCATTCTAGTCATGTTCATCAACATAACTCCAGAGTTTACTCCAGTTTTTCCATAATACGGATGTCTGGCAAAGCGATTATACCATCCTATCCGAGGCTCTTCATGTTCTGGCGCCATTGCAGCAATTTGTGTAGAGTTAAATTTCTTTAGTAAAGACCAAATATCATCAATAGGCCGTAAAAAAAGGATATCAGTGTCGACGTACAATAGTGAGTCAACTTCTTTCAGGATTAACTATTAGAAGAGATATTTGAAATATTAATTATAATTCTATTTATTTAATATAAAACATAAGAGGCTTTAATTATAAAATAAATACCTATGAGATAAGCTAATTTACATTAATTTTTTTAAGTAATCTTTCCTAAATCTGTCTTTTTTTTATAATAGTATATATAGAGATATAATGCTAATCTTTATATGAACTTTCAGAGAACAAAAGCTATAAAAACAAATCAGGACAAAAAACTAAATAGTAACAATTAGAAAAATAAATAAAATAAAAGCAGTATTCTCAAAGATCAGGGATAGAATGTTTCTTATGATGGGAAATAACATTAACTTAGCTAAATTTATATCCTGAATCTTAATTTCCTAAAATAAATACAGAAATAAACCAATATAAATGAAGATCTTCTGAATTTGTTCCCTTGGCCCATATACTAATGGCTGGCACCTTTGTGTCATTTGGTCTTAACTAGTAAATGATAAAGCCAAAACTGGAATCCAGACCACCCAGCTCGGGAATCCATGCTGTTTTATTTTCTTACTTACTGTCTCCCAACAAATCAAAGTAAATGTGCACATACTTAGCAAGGGTGAGGACAAGATGTGTTTTACAATAAGGACTGGCTACATTATTACCTTCTGACAGATGCTAAATGTGTCTTCTACAGGGATTTTTAAGGAAAACTTTTATTTCTGTCTTACCCACAAAATTGAGAATCCAACTCCTGCAAATTTAAATTTACTACACGTATCAGCATATGTAGAACTCAATTATTAGATTAAACTAAATCTTTTCAGTTAAAAATATAAAGAGAAGCATTTGCTCCTTGTTCTCCTTTTCAAAATTATTGCCTCCTCCTTCTGCTAAGGTTAAGCCACCACCTTAATGAGCAGCTATAAATAAATCTGCAATCACCCCATTCCCCCATCAGCTGATTTAATATCAAACTGGGGGAAAAAATGTGGTTTCACTGCAGAGCCTGAGTAGGGAAGATTCACTTGTTCAAAGACCCCAGTGAAAGGGTACATATGTATATGTCTGTATGTCTGTCTCTCTTTTGGGGACAGAAGAGTGAGGGGAATTTTTTTTTTAATCAACATACTGTTTCTGTACCATGAAACAATGTGTGTTTACAGATTACTATATTGTTAGCAGACTTGGAAAACACTGTTAACTGTTAGGAACCACTGCCAACTGGAGATCAGACATAAGGTCAGACATTAAGTAATAGCCACATCAGTATTTTTTTCTATGGTCCCTTTTGGAGGAAGAAGGAGTTGGTAGAGATTACATTAGTTGTTTTCATCAATCTATTTCAAAGAAGAGAAACTCAGTAAAAAAAAAAAAACTATCACTTAGAAAAATAAAGCATCAATTTACTCAAATCTAGCTAAAAAGATGCAGAACTAACAGTGAAATAGAGGACAATTTGACAGGTTTCAAGTATTTTTGTTTAGTGTTTCAAATTCCATTGAGGAATTTAACCAGATTATATCACTAAGTCATCTGGAAAATTTCATATCACAACATCAACAATTAAACTTGTTAATAATGCAGAACAAAATCAAAGAGAAATGGTTGTAACCTTAGGCTTCTGTCACCATGTGTTATTTTTTCAGTAATACATTTGTTTATTGAATATCATATTGTATTTGTTTAATCCCTGCCTCCCACATCAGACAATAAGCTCTATGAAAACAAGACACCCATCTGTTCCATTCATTCCTATATACCAGAACTTCAGTAGATTCTCGGCAGAAAATAAGGCAATTTACTAAATGTGATGCTACAGTGATTCAACATAAAAATTTTGTTTTACAGCAACCTCTTCGACCTCAGGCACAGCAACTTCCTCCTAGAAACATCGCCAAAGGCAAGGGAAGGAAGGGCAAAAAATGAACTATTGGGACTTCATCAAGATCAAAAGCTTCTGCACAGCAAACAATCGAGAAAACCAAAGACAACTAAGAGAATGGGAGAAGATATTCACAAATAACATATCAGATAAAGTGCTAGTATCCAAAATTTATAAAGAACTTATCAAACTCAACACCCACAGAACAAATAATCCAATCAAGAAATGTGCAGAAGACATAAACAGACATTTCTGCAAAGAGGACATCCAGATGGCCAACAGACACATGAAAAAGTGCTCAGCATCACTCAGCATCAGGGAAATACCAAATCCACAAGGAGATACCACCTCACAGCAGTCAGAAGGGCTAAAATTAACAAGTCAGGAAATGACAGATACTGGTGAGGATGCGGAGAAAGGGGAACCCTCCTACACCATTGGTGGGAATGCAAGCTGGTACAGCCACTCTGGAAAACAGCATGGAGGTTCCTCAAAAAGTTGAAAATAGAGCTACCCTATGATCCAGCAATCACACTACTGGTTATTTATCCTAAAGATACAAATGTAGTGATCTGAAGGGGGACATGCACCTGAATGTTTATAGCAGCAATGTCCACAATAGCCAAACTATGGAAAGAACCTAGATGTCCATCAACAGATGAATGGATAAAGAAGATGTGGTATATATATATACAATGGAATACTATGCAGCCATCAAAAGAAATGAAATCTTGCCATTTGCAGGGACATGGATGGAACTAGAGGGTATTATGCTGAGCAAAATAAGTCAATCAGAGAAAGGTAATTATCATATGATCTCTCTGATATGAGGAATTTGAGAGGCAGGATGGGGGGGTATGAGGGGAGTAGGGAAGGAAAGAAATGAAACAAGATGGGATTGGGAGGGACACAAACCCTAAGAGACTCTTAATCTCTGGAAACAAACTGAGGATTGCTGGGGGGTAGGGACAGTGCTGGGTTATGAACATTGGGGAGGGTATGTGGTAAGGTAAGTGCTGTGAAATGTGTAAGCCTGATGATTTTACAGACCTGTACCCCTGGGGCAAATAATACATTATACGTTAATTTTTAAAAAGTAATAAAATAAAATAAGGAAATCAAGACTCAGAAACAAAAATCTGTAGAAAGTCTGAACAAATTCTAAAGCTAGAATTCCAGCATGAACTTTGGAATCCTGAGTTATAGTTTCTTAGAGTTTGCAGTAAACTTGGATATTTTTGGTCCAATCTTTTCATTTTATAAACATGGAAACTGAGACTCTGAGAGAGAATACATGGCTTGTTTACTGCATTAGAGATTGTCAGTCCAAGAAACACCAAACCATCCTGTTACTCATTTGGCCATAGTACTGTTTGGCACATTTATATATACCAATTACTCAATATTGTTTTGGTGAGAGGTGGTTATTATATACCGCTTTGCTTTTTGACTAGACTGTAAACTATTGAGGGAAGAGCTAGATCTTGTTACAATATGCACAGCAGCCTAAATCCTTCTCAAACTGATGCGAAAATCCCAGGTGTGACACTTACTAGAAATTCAATAAATGGCTGAATAATTTATCTCTGGTGAAAAAAAATTTTTGTGTGTTTTAAACTTACAAAGTCTACATGAAATATCTAAAACTTTTGGGGTCTTTTTTTTTCCCCTATCCTAATCCCTTATTTGTGTGCCTCTTACAATGGAAACAGAGACTGAGAAAGATCCTAGATCCAAATTTTTTATGCATGGAAACAAAGTTACCAGTTAGGCAAATTCAGTGATCAAAATTATAACTTTAAATCTTACTGATGACCTAGATTCAGTAAATTATATCTTAATACGCTAAGAATTGCTTTGTTCCCTTAAGAATAATAAGGAGCTAAAGTTTCTTTCCCTATAATTTATATACTTTCCACAAATTCTGTGAGCTTCTTAAATTCATTATTTCAACTACTATAGATGTAGATGAAATCAACTCAAAATGGAGAGATGACCTTGCTTCTGAATATTTTTAGCTAAAAAATAATAATCTGGGGCGCCTGGGTGGCTAAGTTGGTTGAGCATCTGCCTTTGGTTCAGGTCATCATTCCAGGGTCCTGGGATCAAGCTCTGCTCATCAGGCTCCCTGCTCAGTGGGGAGCCTGCTTCTCCCTCTCTCTGCCTGCAGCTCCCCCTGCTTGTGCGCTCTTTGTCAAATAAATAAAATATTAAAAAAAAAAAAAAAAAAAAAGATCGGGGTTTATCACCAGAGAACACTACCAAAGAACAGCTCCACTGAATAAATCGTTCTCATTCCCCTTAGAGTTCACATGCTTTAAATTTGGGTCTGTGTTAAAATATAACCTGGAAAGGGTAATGTGGCTTGGTATAAGATAGAAACAACTATTTAATGTTACAATCTACTTCACTTCCCAAATTACAAATGCAGTGAGCAATGAGAAGGTGATATTGCTCCTGAACTTCTGCTGGCAAGAGGCCTGGCTCCAGCAACATCTGATAACCTCAAATCCTTCTTAGAAGTAAAACAGTTTACAGCACCTGAGTAAGTTAAAATGTAAGAAATAGTATTTCCACAGAAATTACTTACATTTTTCATTTTTAACAGATGTCTTCTTTGTAGCTTTTATTTGTTCTATCAAAAGTTTTTTCCCTAATGTTCAAAGGGAAAATCTACACGTATATGTTTATTTAACTCATTTATATGCAACTCTTCATTAACTCATGTGTGTAAAAGCAAAATTAGAAAAAAAATCACTAGAGAAAAAACTTACTGGCAAGAATAATCTCTGGGAAGCACATGGCTTGAAAAGCTTTTTCCACTCCACTGCATTCTCACTTGGAAAAGTTATTGGGTATAATGAATAATTAAATGTCTGCAGAAATGACCAGCTATCAAGCTAAAAAAAAAAAAAAAAGCAAACCTTAGTTTAGATTATTTCATTTTCAAGTTCCACTGTAAAATTATAAACCAACAGATTATTTTAAAAAGCTAAAAATTAAAGACATTAGATGTTATGCTATACACAGTTAAGAAAGTCAAATTCTTCTTTCCTGCCATTTGTTTTCATTCAAATTTTATATATAGTAATATATAACTAATTATATATAATTAATATATAGTAATATATAATTTAATTAATTTTATAAGACCATATGATTCATATAAATAATTCAGTATAAATTTAAAATAATTTAATCAATTAACTTAAAATAATTTAATATAGTAATAGTCTAGGAAGACTTCGCCATAAATATCAGAGGCACAATGAAAGTTAACCACCACAAAATCACAAAGCTAAAAGCCTTGCACGTTGTTCATCTACCTCATCTTTACCTGATACATAAATCCTATCAATTCCTGAATAAATTAAACTCAAAAAAATTAAGCACTAATTTTATTACCAGAGTGTGTATACTAGAAAATGTCTACATTTAAAATCAGACCAATATGAAACTGGTTAGAAAATATTTGTCTATCTGTGTATTTTTAATGTGGATGGATACTCCCTCAACATACTCTACATTCAGTGGGAAGTCTGCTTGAGCATTCTCTCTCTGCCCCACCCCCACGCAAATAATTAAATAATTTTAAAAAAATACAGTATATATTACACAAGTAATCACTCAGCCAGATTTGAACAAAACACTGAGGCTGTGTATAAGATGAAACAATAATTTCATTTTTTTATTACACTGCCAAAAGTTTCCACAGTTCCATAGCAATCTGTTGCTGTTCTCGGAACTGTTAAGACAATTCCTCAGTTAATATTTTAGAAAACAATCCAAAGAGATCAAGCTCACAAAATCACCTATCAAAAATACAGACGCCAGAGGCACCTGGCTGGCTTAGTTGGTAGAGCATGCGACTCTTGATCTCAGGGTTTAAGTTTGAATCCCATGTTGGTGTAGAGATCACTTAAAAATAAAATATTTTTTAAAAACTACAGAGACTAGGGGCGCCTGAGTGGCTCAGGGGGTTAAGCCTCTGCCTTCAGCTCAGGTCATGATCCCAGGGTCCTGGAATCGAGCCCCGCATCAGGCTCTCTGCTCAGCGGGGAGCCTGCTTCCCCCCCACCTGCCTGCCTCTCTGCCTACTTGTGATCTCTCTCTGTCAAATAAATAAATAAAATCTTAAAAAAAAAAAAATACAGACACTAGATATATTTAAGCAAAGCTTAATACCCCTTGGACTCAAAGGTTTTGTTAGGAAACTAAAAGACTTGAGGTCATAAGTAGTATTTTTCATTCACATTTTGAACTACTTTAACTTCAGAAAACATCAAATAAATGTTTTTCTACATATTTAGACCAAACATAAAAACCAAATCAGTTTGAAATTTAATTTACTGTGTACTGAGAGATAAACTGAGATAGTGGGGAAGGGGATAATCACTATTATTATCTTTACTACTGTCTCAGAACACAAGGTTGTGAGATTTCAGGTGATTTTTCTTTTTCTTAAAAGTTCTTCCCCTATATCTATCTATTCTACTCTTATTGCACAGTAAAAAAATTTTTTATTGTTTAGGAGGCTACTTGGCTGTCCTGATTAAAGAATATTTTTAACCCTCACAAACAGCTGTAACAGTATGGTTACACAACTAAGTTTATAACAATGGGATACTGGCAAGACTGTCATATGCAACTTCTGGAAAATATTTATAGAGGGTAGGAAGGGATTGGCCTTCTTCACTCCTTTCTCCCTTATTTGGTTAAAATATGGGTGTGAGAGCTGAAAAGTAAGTAGACCCCCTGGAGCATGAAGGAGAAGTCTTATATTAAAATGGCTCAGCCATAAGACAGAAGCCAGTGTCCAGGAAGACTCAGAGCTATCATATACCACAGACTGCTTACTCTTATGTGAGAGAAAAATAAACTTCTATCTTAAGTCACTGTTAGTTTGGGTTTTCTGTCAATATAGCCAAACTGATTGTAACTAATACAAAACCAAAATAATGAACTTTCTTATCAAAACAAAAAGCCACTTCCTTCCATATTATCAATCAAGAACTCCCACCCCTGAAAACAGAATTAAAATCTTTGTGCATACTTTGCTTGAGGCACTCCCAAGCCAACGATAGGAATAAAATTAAGTCATAGGACTTTCAGTCAAATCATCCTAGATCTACAGCCAATGAAATAAAACCTCCATGCTTGGCAAAGGACTTTAAACAACGTATTTCTTTTTTGGAAAACAAACCTTCCTCTTATACCTAGATCTGGACTCTTAGATGGAGTGGCAGCCCAACTCTAGGAGGGCAGAGGCACTGAGTAAATATTTTTGTTCAATGAAGGAATAAAGCAACATTCTGTGACAGTATACCATTAAATATTCATCTCTAGAGTCTTAACAAAGTCTCGAATACTTACTATGCCTTTAAAACTATCATGTAGTTGATCTTCAGCAAAAATATGGAACTGAAGAGGTCTGATGCTGAAGATGATAGCTGACTTCAACATGGTTACAGTTTCTTCCAGTCTTTCACCACAGGCAACCACAGCGAGGTGCATTCTCTGAATGGGCTGCACATTCAGACCATACCTAATAGAAAAGAAAACCACATTTTCCAATGCTTTTAGTATATGGTAACAGGTTAACAACATGTTTTTGACCATGTTTAAAAACTGAAGTTAAAAATTTATACTTAAAAAGCAAAGAAATATCAAATTACACAACAGTACAATGTTGAACAATTATATATTTCTGCATCCTCAACCAGTCTTTCCCAGCCAATGTTCCTCACTAGGAACCACAAAAAGAACTACTACTTTCTCAATTCTCCCAAGAATAGCACATAAGTAACACCATCCTACACAGGAGAAAAGTTAATTCATTACTCAGACTAGATGCATTAGAGCTTAATTCTCTCAAGGAACCGCCCAAATGACAAAGGGAACATCACCGACTGGAGGTCTTCTATTCAATTACGTTTTAACTTTTTATTTAAAAAAAAAATCTCAAAAACATATTGAAGTAGAGAGAATAGAATAAATCCCCATGGACCCCTCTCCTAACTGCTATGATGATCCATTCAAAGATATTATTTCATCCAAAATCCCTCTTCACATCCCCTTCACTAACCAACATATCATTTTGAAGCAAACCCAGACATAAATTCATCCATAAATATTTCAGTATTATACCCAATCTTCAATCATACTAATTATAGGAAGAAGTTTCTTTCACATAAATTTTTCACCGATAAACATTCAGTTCCATTCACCAAGTAATCAATGAGAGGTAAAAATTTCTGAGGTGGTCTAAAATGTACTTAAACACCAGTATGGCATTTTGGAAGGAAAGATTCCCTAAACCCAAGTTACTGGCGTAGGCTCTGTCAGACCCTACTTCTAATACAGAACAGGAGTGCAGAGCACCGGGCTTAAGGTACATAATAAAACTCTTGCATCTTAACAGTGAACTAATAATAATCCACTAGCATATAAAGAAAAGAATTATGTGTGACTACATTGTTATTAAATAATTTTTTTAAAGATTTTATTTATTTATTTGACAGACAGAGATCACAAGTTGGCGGAGAGGCAGGCAGAGAGAGAGGGGGAAGCAAGCTCCCTGCTAAGCAGGGAGCCTGATGCAGGACTTGATCCTAGGACCCCGAGATCACAACCTGAGCCGAAGGCAGAGGCTTAACCCACTGAGCCACCCAGGTGCCCCAAAATTACTTATTTTTAATATTAAGTTCAGATCTCACCAGTAACTATGTCACAAAATAATTGTTTTGGAACTGACAGCTAAAGGAATAGAAGAATGAAAGACAATATAAAACAAAACTAATAACACATTAACATATTAATATGTAACTATTATAAAGTACAAACATTCTAAACTAAAAACGTAAAATGTGACTTTAATTCAATTCTTGCTTACAGAGATCCTTTCTGTAAAATGTGTAAGGGTTAGAAATTATTATTGCAATATGTAATAGCGGGAATGAGTGATTAATCATTTTTCTTAAATTTGCAAGCTAAAATCAACTATAGTGATATTCCTTAACACATCTTGTTCTTGCTCATGTGTAGTCCCTCAACTGACCAGGATATCAGAAAACAAAACCATCCTAAAGAATAACATTAAATAAAAACATCTGACTATATAAAACATACCTGAATGCCAAATTCATGTTAACATTTTAACATTAAAGATGTATAACTATTTTATATTAAGAGGACAAAAAAATCAAGTCTGAATATATATAATATAAAAGCTCCTGCTTTTATTGTGAATCTATCCTTTCCTATTAACAAGTCTGTTTTGCTAAAAGCCTGGCGACAATATTAAGATAGCTGTCTGAAACTGATGCTTTTCTGGTTCGACCAGGTTCCTAAGTCCTGAAAACGGGTTCACTTCTCTTACATGAGACATTTCTCACTTCCGTGAGTACTGGTAACTTGTCAGTCTTCAGAAGGGGAGCTGAAAAAAGCTCCTGAGCCCAAATACTTACCTTCCAGAAAACACAGAGGTCATTCCTCCCTGATCCCTCTACTGGGAGGATGAAACTTAAACTCAGTCCCTTGGTAACTAAACCTTCGTTCAGGCTAATGGGCCAGTGATTCTACAAATGAGGTTCTTTTAAAAAAATCGAACTGTTTTTAAGAAAAAGAAACCTCCCCCAGATAATTCATAAAGTTAGTTATTATTACACCACTTTGTTAATGGTATTAAAAGAAGAAGACACATATAAAATGGTATTCTTGCAATAAGCTTTATTTACTATACCAGAAATGGTGGTAATATTTCATTCTTCATCAATATTAAAATTATCATTAAGATACAACATGTTTGTCTTTAAAAATTTAACCTATCAGGAATTAAATTTTATGAATAGTCTGTAGTAGGGAACAACTGCCTATTTTCGCACATGGCTGTACAACTGTGCAAACATCATTTGTTTCAGGGTTACCAGTTTATCCTTTCCCCACCCACCTGCTGTGCCACTTCTTCACGAGATGGTGTTAGTAAGAGCTGAAGTCTTTTCAAGCTCTAATCTTTTCCATTGCAATTAGAAAGAAGTAGAACCTCCTCCCTTGACAGCACCCTCTGTTTCCCTCTTTTCTGTTGAACCCCTCAGTTTATAACACTGAAAACCTATCCGAGTGGAGACTATCTATAGGCCCTCAATACCTACAGCAAGGTGATGTGCACCCAGTTCATCTTAAAGCAGTGGAAGCCACAATGATAAAAGTAAAAGAAAGACAAGGCAATCAAGACACACAACAATTTCCCAGACCTCTAAATGACCTCATCTTTCAGGTAAATGCTCCACACCAAGACTTTACAACTGGCAACAGGCTGGGATTGCTTAACTGCTCATAACTAGATTGAGCCTTGAAGCTAAAAGCCCAGAGATTTAAAAAGAAAGCCACAATAGTCATGTACTATTTTGCACAGAAGTCTCTACACACAAAGACAAGTATAATAAAACCTTCTTAAGAAAATAAGTGAAATGTTCTTCAGGGTTTAAAAAAAAAAAAAAAAAATTCCCTCTAAAATCAGTACCAGGTCTGACTCCTCCCAGGCATTAGCAAGACTTGTTTTAGTCACACTGCCAGCACTCCTTCTACCAATTTCTTTGGGAGGAGAATTGTAAACTACATTGCATTTGCTTTTGGTTATATGCCCCTTTTTAGCAGAAGCATTATATACAGTATAGACTTTAACACCTAAAATGATAAAACAAACCATACTTTAAAGATGTCACTGCCTACCACCCTGCCCCTAGACCCCCAAAACAGGAAATGATTGCGACTCAAGAAATTTTAAAGTAATCTTCCACCACTAGAGGAAGGGATTACTAAAACCTTGTAATAAGATAAAGGGAAGCAGCCAACCAAGTAATTTGGTTCCAAAATGATTGCTTGTCTATAAAAATGTGCTTTATTTTAACCACATGAATAAGAGAAAAGTCCCTATAAATTTAAAGAAATATTATCCAAGAGGTCATTTAAAAAAATTTTTTTTAAGATTTTATTTATTTATTTGAGAGACAGAGAGAGTGAGAGAGAGTGTATGAGAGGGGAGAAAGTCAGAGAGAGAAGTAGACTCCCTGTGGAGCTGGAAGCCCAATGCGGGACTCAATCCCAGGACTCTGGGATCATGACCTGAGCAGAAGGCAATTGCTTAACCAACTGAGCCACTCAGGCGCCCCCAAAAGGTCATTTTTCTTTTTTTTCTTTTTGAAGATTTTACTTATTTCTTTGATAGAGAGAGAGACAGTGAGAGAGGAACAGAAGCATGGGGAGTGGGATAGGGAGAGGGAGAAGCAGGCTTCCTGCTGAGCAGGGAGCCCAATGCAGGGCTCGATCCCAGGATGCCGGGATCATGATCTGAGCCAGAAGCAGAAGCTTAAAGACTGAGCCACTAGGTGCCCCTCAAACCTATTTTTCTACAGATAATATAATCAGAAAAAAATTCTACAGACGACTCAAACATAATACCTCAGTGCTTCCATGGCTAAATATGGCATAACCAGAGCATAAATAGGAATTATGACAGTAATGAATGATAACACATAGAAGAAAATGAATCCATAAATCTAAGATGACACTAAATAAAAGGGTTTGGGGAAGGGGAAAACCCTTCTTTAAAAACAAGTATCAGGGACGCCTGGGTGGCTCAGTTGGTTGGACGACTGCCTTCGGCTCAGGTCATGATCCCGGAGTCCCGGGATCGAGTCCCGCATCGGGCTCCCAGCTCCACAGGGAGTCTGCTTCTCTCTGACCTTCTCCTCACTCATGCTCTCTCTCACTGTCTCTCTCAAATAAATAAATAAAATCTTTAAAAATAAAAATAAAAACAAGTTATCAGCCAATAGTGTAGAAGGAAAGAGAATTCCAAAAAATCACTATTTTGCAATCACCACTGTAACCAATGACTTGAACAAAAATAATGAATGCTACAACCACAGAGTATCAAGGTACTATCCCCACACATTACAAAGGGGATAAAGGTACTGTTACATGTAGAAGTTAATAGAGTATTTTAGATGATAAATTCTAATACAAACACTGTTAACAGATGTCTAAAACTTAGGAATAGACTTATTTCAAGTAACATTTCTGCTATGAAGGAATCGTGTGTCTTCCTTTTTTTATTTTGACAGCACAAAAAGCTTTCAGGGTATTTTTGTGTTTTTTTTTTTAAAGATTTTATTTTTTTACTTGACAGAGAGAGAGAGACCACAAGTAGGCAGATGTCAGGCAGGAAGGGGGAAGCAGGCTCCCCGCTGAGCAGAGAGCCGGATGCAGGCCTCGATCCCAGAACCCTGAGATCACAACCCAAGCCAAAGGCAGAGGCTTAACCCACTGAGCCACCCAGGCACCCAGCTTTTAGGGTATTCTTTCAGCCTAGTGTTCTCTCTAGAAAATAAGACAATGTTTAATAATATTTAAGCCAAGAATTAGCATTATAATAAAATATGCAAAGTCAAACCAAATTAAATTTCTGGTAACAATCACCTCAACTAAAAAGTAACTGCTATGAACCATCCTTAAAAACTTGCAGTTAAGGGGGTGCCTGGGTGGCTCAGTGGGTTAAAGCCTCTGCGTTCAGCTCAGGTCATGATCCCGGGGTCCTGGGATGGAGCCCAGCATCAGGCTCTCTGCTCAGCAGGGAGCCTGCTTCCTCCTTTCTCTCTGCCTACTTGTGATCTCTGTCATATAAATAAATAAAATCTTTAAAAAAACAAACAAAAAAAAAACTTGCAGTTAAACAAAATGGAAAACTATGTTCAGAAACATTAATGGCAATCTCCTTACTGTATAGCTTAAAAAGAAAATTTACCTCTCACTATTAAAAACAAAAAAGTGTTGAATTATTATACTAGGTTAAAAAAAAAAAACCAACTACTTAAAGAATTGTACAGGGGTGCCTGGGTGGCTCAATCCGATAGGCATTTATTTGCTTTTGGCTAGCATTGTGATCCCAGTGTCCTGAGATCGAGTCCCGCTTAGGGCTCTCTGCTCAGTGGAAGCCTGCTTCTCCCTCTTGCTGCTGCTCCCCCTGCTTTTATTCTCTCTGTCAAAAAAATGAATAAAATCTTTTAAAAACAAAAATAAAGAGTTGTATATAATCATGTTTGTTTGTTTGTTTTTTAAGATTTTATTCACTTATTTGACACACAGAGAGAGAACACAAACAGGCAGAGTGAGAGGGAGACAAAGGCTTCTCACAGAGCAGGGAGCCCAATGCGGAGCTCCATCCCAGGACTCTGGGATCATGATTTGAGCTGAAGGCAGACGCTTAATGACTGAGCCTCCCAAAAACCCTCATATAGTCACTTTTGTAGCAAAATACAATACTTGAAAAAATCTTCAGGGTCTTACACATAGCATAAAAAAGAAAATCTAGAAACTTAACATGAAATGATGTACTAATTGTTAAAAAATATTTTTAAATAACCTGTAAAGAGATAGCTTTAAAAACTAGCATGGGCCACTCAAAGTAATACACTAACATTAAATTCACCTGTAACCACAGACTCCATTAATTGAAAATCAATTCCCACCATAGAGATTAAATATTTTTAAAACTCCAGCTGCAAAAAAAATTAGTACATTAAAAGAGAATTTTTAAGTAATAACACTAAAATTAAGAGATTGTTCAGAGGTGCCTGGCTGGTTCAGTAGGTACAGCATACAACTCTTGATCTTGGGGTTGTAAGTTTAAGCCCCATACTGGACATAGAGCTTACTTTAAAAAAAAGAGAGAGATTGCTTAATGAAATAACTAAAACAAAAAAGGAAACTAGAATGATATTTGTACTCAATGGCAAAAACAGATTATCCTAAGCATTAAAAACTTAAGAGGTAATTATCAATACAAAAAATATAAAGAAAATAAGATTAAGAAGCTCAACAAATATGGAAATACATTCAGCAAATAATCAACAAAATATAAATCAGTAATACTCTATCATTTTACGCTAATAAATGCTAAAATTGTAATTCCCAACAATGCTAAGGTCATGGCGACACCTGTACATTTACATTTACACAACGTTGATGCAGACTTAAATCCATATAGTTTTTAGAACACAATTTAGTAATATAATTCATCCTCTTTAATGAGTATTTGAACTTCTTTCATATGCTAGACACAAGGGAGAGACTAAGGGAATAGGAAGCAAGAGGCTATCAGGAACAACAGTGTGGAAAGGAGCTGGGGTCTAAGAGTCACTGTGGATTGACATGAACAAAGTCAGCCATAAACCAGGATACAAAATACTGATGAGAGAAGATGTGAGAAACCAGATCATGAACTCCAATGTAAACGAGAGAGTCTGAGGCATCTGAATCAGTAAGATAAAAAATGACGAAAATGCAGCTGGAAACTCAGTTCTGGAGCTCAGAAAACAGCTCTGAAGTAAAGGTATCAGTTAAAAGGATTATCCTGAAGGCGCCTGGGTGGTTCAGTCAGTCAAGAGGCTGCCTTAGGCTCAGGTCCTTGATCCCAGTGTCCTGGGATTGAGTCCTGTGTCAGGCTCACTACTGAGCAGGAAGCCAGCTCTCCCTCTCTGTCAATCCCCCTGCTTGAGCCCATTCTCTTCCTCTCTCAAATAAGTAAGTAAAATCTTTAAAAATTAATTAATTAAAAGATTATTCTGTGACTATCCAGGGAGTGGGGAGAGAAAAGGGCAGAGTTCTAAGGCACATGAATATCCAACAGTCAGGACAGAGAGAGGAGTAGAGGAGCAGAGAGATCAAGTAGCTGAGATCCTTGTCTTAAAAGCCAGAGACTGACAGAGTTGAAACAAAGAGGGAAGTGGTAACCAGTGTCAAAGGGACCAAAAAAAAAAAAAAAAAAAAAAAAAATTGGGCCCCAGAAGAACAATTCAGAGGTCAGAGATGACTTCACGGTAGGGGAGGAGGGTTAGTCAGATAGCCAGTGCTGCTCAGGCATGTTAAGAAAGGAGGGTGTTTTGTTGTTGTTTAAGAGTATGAAGTCAGTATATACTCTTACAAGTCTTGCTGATGAAGAGAAACAGAGTGAACAAAGAATTCTTGAAGGTAAAAAAGGGTTGAGGGGCGCCTGGGTGGCTCAGTGGGTTAAGCCGCTGCCTTCGGCTCAGGTCATGATCTCAGGGTCCTGGGATCGAGTCCCACGTCGGGCTCTCTGCTCAACAGGGAGCCTGCTTCCCTCTCTCTCTCTCTGCCTGCCTCTCTGCCTACTTGTGATCTCTCTCTGTCGAATAAATAAATAAAATCTTAAAAAAAAAAAAAAGGGTTGAGTGCAGGATGTTGTAGGAATTTTGTGTTTGGTTTTGTTTCAAGAACAGAAAAGACAAGAGAGGTGTGAGTGTTCTGACAAGCTGCTGGGACAAATTTGGTTGTTCAGGAAATGACTTAGTATATACAGATTTGAATTACTAAAAGCCTATGCACATCAAAAGCAGTTTTTCTTCTTTATGTGATTTTATGTTCACTGTATAAATTAATTGGGAGAAATAATCCCCTAGATAAGATTTGATCAAAATAAAAGTCACACACTATAAAGAATTCCAATTGGGGAAGCTGGGACAGGCCTGGGAGGAAAACAGCGCCAGCTAATGGCCCACTGGTGCCTGGCAAAATGCGGACCTAAGGTTTGTAGTAACTGGGAATTTCAAAGAAGCTTTACCAGGTGGGCAGACAAGCTCTTAGAGTTAGGAAAACTAAGGTGCTACTCAGAGTTAACACTGCAATGTAGAGTGAGAATGACACGGCAATTGTATGGCATCTTGGCTCGTCTCCCATGTTCAAACAGAGTAAATAAGAAGGATCCTAAATTCTACGTAAGATAAGTTTAAGAGATTTTACATAATGATTTGATACATATAACAAAGTGGTTATAGATATATAGTGTGGATTTAATATTACAAGTAGAGAGCATAACAGAAAATATAACTTAAAATCTCAAATTCAGAAAAGTAATAGCACAAGAGTTTACAACATTATGTATCCATCCACATGTAATTCCTTCCAAGGAATACTTGGAAGCATTAGGAAAATAATGAGTTGGAGAAGACAAAACAAGAAAAATAATAAGCAGAGCCTCCATTATTCAGACTAGATCAACTTCCCTCTGGTACTCTTGGACTCAGGGGAGGCGGAGGGAAGATTACTGCCCATGTTGTAACCTAAAAAAGCACCTGGGTTATACAAATTAGGGTATACAGTTTTCAAACTTACCCAGCTTTCAGAGTGAGTAGATTTATGCCACAAAGCTGGAGACAGCAAAGTGATGGCTGTCAATACTCTATTCATTAGCAAACTTTTATAACAATGAAAAGCTAGATATATAGAGCACAATATAGAGCGCCAATTCTCCAAATTTATGAACAAGTTGAAGGATAAATATTATCTTTAAAAAGTTAATTTTTAGAAGTTTGAATAATCTGATTTAACTAACTCATATTAGAATCCCAATCACCCAATCTTTTCCATAGCAATGAGATATAATTAAAATAATGGATTTCAATGACTCCTTCCTAGTTGTTCATGGAATGTATAATGTATCAGGAATACAAGAATATAAAAGTATATACTACTAATATGTATAAAGAACGTAGTTCTTCGCACCTAAAATACTTTATCTCCTGGCCTTGAGCCTGACTAATTTCCATGTTCCTCATGCAGTCACTCCCACCAGGAAGCCTTCCCTGATGCCTTAAGATGATCCCACCTGATGACTCACTTGTTTCTCCCCTCATCACAGCTATAACTTGTCACCCTCTATCTTTATCTCAGGGTTACTAGTGTGAAATTCCTACAGAATGAAAGCCCCAGAAAGATGGAACCACATTAACAAGACTCAGAGTCTGGTCTAAGTACTGGCATGGTGCCTAGAAAATAGAATGAGTAGAATTAAAATTTAAATTAATCATAAAGACAGTAAAAATAAGTGGCTCTCAAAGAAATTTTACTCTTAGGAAGGGCATTTCAGGCTATTGCCTAAGTATCCCCTGCCACTATGTCAAGGAGACAGTCTGATTGCCCTTTCCTATCATCACTTCTTTCACTGAAGGTGGGAGCAGAATCCAAGGCCTTCATTATCCAGAGCCATGTACAAAGCCAATCTACTGAGCAACATACAAGCTCAATTAACAATGTCATATCAATATTTGTCCCTTCATTAAACACTTATTTTTATCCTCTCATTCCTCAATATTCAATTTCTCTGACAAAAACAAAATCTTTCCTCAATTATCCCCAACCACCTACAAAATGTTTTTTCAGCAGCTTTAAAGTAGATAAATGCCATATATGTTTGTAAATGTCAAGGGAAATCTATCTTTATCACCTGTTTAATAGCTCATTACCCAGTTAACTAAAATTATATCATAAATGCTAAAACAACAGTTTACCTTAATAACACCTAAGAACAAATTAGAGCATTTTATACACAATATATACTAAAAATTAGTTATAACAACTATAATGCAGGATAAATAGAAAACCCAATCAGAAAATGAATTACTTGCTTATAAGACAATACTAAATTACAGGATAACATTTTTGTGTCCTATTACAGTCAAAAACTTACTATGTACTATCTAATCTTACCTACACTAGTCTACCAATTAAATTTAGGTGCCTACCTAAAAGCCGCTTCCCAAAAGCAGTTCATTCCACAAACATCAGAGGGCAGCATCCAATAGGGATTCCAGTAACACAGAGAGAAATCTTTACACCTAACAAGAGTAAGACAGAAATAGAGTCCTATGTAAGTATTTGTTTTAAAACTAACAAGGAATTTACTTAATAACATAACAACTTACTGTTCAATTTTACAGTAACAAAACTGCAAATCGAATTTTGTAAATTCAATATGGCTAAGGTAACTAGAGGAGTTTTGGAAATTTCTCCCTTATTCAAGGTATCATTATTTTAACAAGATTTAAAACTGTTAGGTAGAGGGTAGCTGGGTTATGGACATTGGGGAAGGTATGTGCTATGGTGAGTGCTGTGAATTGTGTATGACTGATGATTCACAGGGCGCTTGGGTGGCTCAGTCATTAAGCATCTGCCTCAGCTCAGGTCATGATCCCAGAGTTCTGGGACCAAGTCCCACTTCAGGCTCCCGGCTCCATAGGGAGCCTGCTTCTCCCTCTCCTACTCCCCCTGCTTGTGTTCCCTCTTTCCCTGTGTCTCTGTCAAATAAATAAATAAACACTTTAAAAAAAAAAAAAAAGACTGATGACTCACCAACCTGTACCCCTGAAGCAAATAATACATTACATGTTAATAAATTTAAAAAAAAAAAAAAACAAAAAACACCTCTTAGGTAGAATATAGTACAGACTGAAAAACCATTTCCTAGTCAGGAACTCTCCAAACATATTAAAATTCCCTCCTCAGATAGCATAGAAAATATGGAAATAAGTCTAAAATTTTCCTTTGTTACTACACAGATTCCCCTAGAATAAAATGCATTTCAACCAAACAAAATATTTGCTTATCTTGGAGCAAAATTAAAATGCCACAAATGCTGACTTTAGAAAAGGAAGAGAGAATCTTTGAAGGCTTTTAAATTAATCTTCAACCCAAACTAATCATATTGTGTTTTAAATGGGGGGGGGGGGGAGAAAAGAAAAGAAAAAGAAAGCACAGATATCCATGGCTCAGTTTCATTATGTACATTATCTTCGTTTCACTATATTATACAAACTAAAATGGAGGAAATCAGTGTAGTCTTTCCTCTTAGATTGCAGGTCTGAGCTCAGTAACAAGAGCCATAACACCTCATCTTACTACAAAAGTATGTTTTTCAATGTTACTACTTTTCAAAACAATAGTTAAGTTTGAAATTCGCGGCAGTGAGGCCTCAAGACTAAAGCAGTTAAGTATGAAATCAGGGTGAGTCACTAAACCAGGTCACCTCATGTCCCCTCACCATGTAACTTTGTTTTCTCTAGCTATAAATTCAATTTTATGTTACTGTTCTTACAGCAAAAGGTCTATGAAATTTCATACTTGCAGAGATTTCTGATCATCTCTCTCACAAATGCCAACAGTCTAGGACAGAGTATCTCAAACTCAGGCTGCACATCGAAATCACCCAGAGAGCCCCATACAACAACTATTATATCATAATCTCTGAGAACTGGGTGGGGCACAGATGGTTTGTAAAATGCTGCTTGGCGGGGGTGGGGGGGCCTAGGTGACTCAGTGGTTAAGCGTCTGCCTTCTGCTTGGGTCTCATCCTGGGACCGAGGCCCACATCAGGCTCCCTGCTGTGCTGGGAAGCCTGCTTCTCCCACTTTCCCTGCTTGGGTTCCCTCTCGCTGTCTATCAGATAAATAAATAAAATCTTTAAAAAAAATAAATAAAATAAAATGTTGCCTAGGGACGCCTGGGCGGCTCAGTAGGTTCAGTGCCCTGCTTCAGCTCAAGTCATGATCCCAGCGTCCTAGGATAGAGCCCGGTATTAGACGCCTTCTCAGCAGAGGGTCTCATTCTTCCTCTGCCTCTCCCTCTGCTTGTGCTCATGCTTGCTCTCTCACTCAAAATCTTTAAATAAAATAAAAATAAAATACTGCCTAAATAATTCTATATACCACTGCATAAAAATCTACAAAGTCAGAATTTTAAAACTGATAGAAAAAAAATATTGTAATTTGGTTTACCTTTACATGGACACCATTTTCAAGCCCAGCATTTAAAAAAAAGAAAGAAAGAAAATGTATACAGACCAGCAAGATCAAGAAATGTTTGTCCCCTCTCAGGCATGGTTAAGTATTTTTTAAGTCTTGCATTTCCATACTAGAGACAGGCTCAGTGGTGGTGGTAACAGCTAACACAGTTCTTTACAGATTCAAGAGCTTTCACATCCACTTAAGCCTCACAACAAACTTGTTCAAATAGAGATCTCCATCTTTCAGAAACAGACGTTATCACAGCTTTCTTTCAACAAATCCACAATTTATTTATACTCAACACCTACAGTGTACCTTTGTTCTAAGAAGGACAAAATTAATCTGGTTATTCCATCTCCTGCTGTCAAACCTTATAGCAGTAGAAAATGGAAATGGAAAATGAAGTCTCAAGGAAAATAACTCCCTAATTAAATTCTTCCATAAAAATTATTCACTGAAATTATAAAGTAATACCATTTTCTGTCTCAACTTGCAGTCTTTAATCTCCCAGGCCTAGGCAACCACAACTCTTTTTTTTTAAGAGAAAATCTTTTTTTTTTTTTTTTTTTAATTTATTTGAAAGAGAGAGTGAGAGACAGCATGAGAGGGGAGAGGGTTAGAGCCAGAAGGACTTCCCCCTGAGCAAGGAGCCCAATGCAAGACTTAGTCCTGGGGCTCTGGGATCTATGACCTGAGCAGAAGGCAGTTGCTTAACCAACTGAGCCACCCAGGCACCCCACAAATCTATCCTCTGTCTCTATAGATTGGCCTGTTACAAATACTTCACATAAGTGAAATCATACAATATGTGGTCTCGCGAGTCTGACTTCCTTCCGTCTGACCCTTGAATATATTTTCAAGGTTCATCTACTGTAGTATACTTCAGTACACTTCATTCCTTTTTCTGCCCAAATAATGGATGGATATACCACATTTTGTTTAGTCATTCATCATCTGATAGACATCTGGGTCATTTTCCACCTTTTGGCTATTATAAATAATGCTGGTATGAACCTCATTTACAATTTTTCTCCAAATACATGTTTTCAATTCTTTCGCATATATACCTACAAGTAGAATTGCTAGAAACTACAGTTATTAATGTAGATGAAATTGCAGGGAAAAAGTCAAGTTTTACATAAGTTTCATAACCATAACTCAATGTCAAAACACAGTTTTTTAAGAAGCAATATTTTTCTTTTTGTCTTTAATGGAAATATAAAACATACACACTACTGAGTACACATACCATTATTTTTAAAAAAATCATAAAACACTGATGTGCTGCTGGAGAGGTAGCATAATTTAATGTTTCTTACTTCCCAAGCTTACGTTCTCTCACTTATTAAAAAAAATATGGTTTTAAAAATTGACAGTAGTGGGGTGCCTGGGTGACTCAGTGGGTTAAAGCCTCTGCCTTCAGCTCAGGTCATGATCCCAGGGGCCCAGGACGAGCCCTACCTCGGGCTCTCTGCTTGGCGGGGAGCCTGCTTCCCCCTCTCTCTCTCTCTCTGCCTGCCTCGCTGTCTACTTGTGATCTCCGTCTGTCAAATAAATAAATAAATAAATAATCTTTTTAAAAAATAAAATAAAATAAAAATTGACAGTAGAAACTCCTTATGTACTAGTAACTGTTATCACAAGCAAAGATTAGGGAAGAAAAAAAAAAAAAACCAACTAATCTGGAGACAGATAGCAACTGTACTTTTAGGCCAGAAAAAAATAAAGTTAAAAAATACTGGTAAAGATAGTTCTCCAAGTTCTAGTTATAAGCTGCTTTTGCTTTTATTCCTTAAAACTACTGGAGGGGCAACTGGGTGGCTCAGTTGGTTAAGTGTCTGCCTTCAGCTGAGGCCATGATATCCAAGTCCTGGGAGGGAGCCCTGCATCAGGCTCCCTTATTCAGGCTCCCTACTCAGCCAGGAGTCTGCTTCTCCCTCTCCCTCTGCCCCTCCCCACCCCCCAATCCCAATTCCCACCCCACCCTGGCTGGTACTCCCTCTCTCTCTCAAACAAATAAATAAAAATTTTTTAAAAAGAAAAAAAAAAAAAAACTACTGGAAACAGAATATTAGAAATACACTACTACATTCAAAGAAGTAATTCTATCAAATAATTCTAATGGGGCAAAACTGTAAGTTGAGCCTGGGTATGTCTTCCGTAAACAATGACATCCAAAATCAATGAAGTCCATAAACACAAATCTTCTTTATTGTGGAATAAACTGAAATAAAACTTTACTATGACTTATCCTCAAATTTCATATGGCATAATGTTTCTAGTTCTAGATGACTTGTCTACAAAGTGATCAAGGGGTAGCACAAAGCATCTTACAGTGGTAACACAGTTGTTTGTGGGGGTGGCTGCACAAATTTACATGTGATAAAACTGCATGAAACTACATATACACATACCAAATACATGTAAAACTGGGGTTTTACCTCAATTTCTGGGGTTATAATATTGTACTATATTGATACATATTTTAATTGTAGTAGTATTGACAATGCTCATATAAAATCCTACTATTAGAGAAAACAGTGAATGATACAAGGGTGTCTCTGAAACCTCCTGTGAATTTATATTAATTTTAAGAAGTTAAAAAAAATTACCAAAAATAAAATTCCCCCAAATTTCAGTACTTAAAGAATTGAGATATTTCATGCTCAGGATTAAGCAGAACATTTAACTATATAAACTCTCCACAATAACAGTTCTCAAATTTGAAGTTTACTTAAATCTGGTAACAGACGGTCTTTTGTACTTTTAAATTAACCTGGAAAATGTACTTTTCATTTCAAAAGATCTACCATAATCATGAGACTTTAGTGAAAACCATGCACAACTTTGAGTAAGGGATACGTTTAGGCATATCCAGCAAAAGAATGTGGAAGTCTGAATCAAGCCACCAGTGCAACCTCAAGGCATGGATACCTACACTGTGACTGTGGCAAGAAAATAGAGAAGCTTTCAACCATATTAAAGGAGAACATTCCCATGATACTGACAAATCAGCATTATTTGAAGACCATCGGTATCGGAGTCCCTCATTTTCAACTAAAAATTGTCTCCAGACAACATAATTTCTAGCTGTGTCAGGTCTTCATTTCTTTTTCTTAAATCTCTAATTTAATTAATATTTAGGGTAAAAAGGACTGCTTATACACAAAAGGCAATGAACAATTACTTATCTATTTCAAAACTAACCACATCGTACCCAACTCCCTCCTCCAGGAGAAAGAAAAAAAAAAAACTGTATTAAAGATTTAAATGTTAAAAGAGTGGGAGGAAAAAACTCTCCAGTAGAAAGTTTTACTATGTATGACAAAGATTAAAATGGTAAAGGAAAAAACTGCCCATCCAAATACACAAAAATTTTAAACTTCATATGGTATACACAAGGTAAGTTAATATGTAGGGGCAAGTATTTTCAGCACTGATAATAACTTTAATGTGTTAAAAGAGGATTTCTAAATCAACAGTACACGTTCCTCTTTTATTAGCCTAATCAGCTTCCCCTCCAACAACAAAATAATTTTAATTACATAATTATTAGTCAGATTTGTGCTAAGCACTTTACAACCATGCGAAGTATGATCCTCAATGAACTAAAATACAAGTGCAGGGTACTGGTTTTACATAAGATGTCTCTACACGAACAAAGCAGAAATTAAGGTGGCTTTTGTAAGTAATTTGTTTCGCTATTCACTGCCTGAACTTCTCTCTTCAAAAATGACTTCAGGAAAGAGGAAAAGAAATATCTCTACTGAAAAGAGTAGTGTGAAAATAGTCAAACCTTTCTCAGCTACATTAGTGGTTCTCAGTCTTTAGTTTTGTAACACTAACCTGGGGCACATATCTAATATATAGATTCCCAGACCCCACTAATAGGTCCGGTTTAAGCCGATCTGGACTCAGGCCTTAGGACAGAATTTTTCCCAGAGGTCAGAAATTGAAAAAAAATTCTTTTGGGGCGCCTGGGTGGCTCAGTGGGTTAAAGCCTCTGCCTTAGGCTCAGGTCATGATCCCAGGATCCTGGGATGGAGCCCTGCATTGGGCTCTCTGCTCAGCAGGGAGCCTGCTTCCCTTCCTCTCTGTCTGCCTGCCTCTCTGCCTACTTGTGATCTCTGTCAAATAAATAAATAAAATCTTTAAAAAAATTTTTTTTAATTCTTTTGATTAAAATTTTAAATGACTGAGGGGCCCCTGGGTGGCTCAGTTGGTTAAGCACCATATTCTGCGATTCAGCTTGAGTCCTGATCTCAATGAGATTGAGCCCTGCCTCCCTAGATCTGTGCTGAGTGAGGAGTCTGCTTGGATATTCTCTCTGTCCCTTCCCCCAACTGCACGCTCACTCTCTCTCACATAAATAATTTTTTTAAAGATTTTTATTTATTTATTTGAGAAAGAGTACAAGCAGGGGGAAGGGCAGAGCAAGAAAGACAATCTTTGAGCAGACTCCCCAGAATGACTAAATGACGAGCCCAATGCAGAGCTCAATCCCAGGACCCCAGGATCATGACCAGAGCCAAAGGCAGATGCTTAACTGACTGAATCACCCAGGCTCCTAAATAGGTAAATCTTAAAAAAAAAAATTTTTTTTTTAATTTAAATGATTGAAACCGTCACCATACGGCTACAGTTTTACTATGCTAGACGCCATATTCATTCATCCATTCAAGCTACTTCATTTCAATTCTCCAACCCAATATCATACTCTTACCTCTAATCTAACTTGTGAGGAAATGTATTCAAGGTTCACAGAGCCAAACATGCAGTAAAGCTAAAGTCTGTCTCCAAAGCCGTAAACATGCTCAGTACATCCTACTACTGTTCACAAGATCCAGGAGAAATGAGAAATCAATGGCCTCACCAGTGAGGTGACTTGACACACAAACAGCATGGTTGGTCCAGAAATGGTTACCACTCAAATGCTTAGTAGTTTCTTGATTCCCCACTTTACACCACCATACAGCTACAACAGGATGAAATGTTGATAATCACCATCAAGAGTCATCAGTGAAATGTGACAATTAATCATTCTGAGTAGCTAAAGTCATAAACAGTCTAACTTCTTCTACAGAAGTCCTGTATTTATATTGAATGACTTAATAACAGTCTGTCCATGTCGAACAGCTTAAGAGAGTTTCTCTTTGTGGAAGAGCCACTGTCTAGCCAGCATTCCCATGTTTAAAGGCATCACTCATCTCCAATACCAATCACGTTATCCAGTCTACCACAAGCATATGCAAGTAACACAGAGCCAGAGAATCAGAAGTCACCATTCTTGACAACGCTGACTAGTCCCTGGGCGGACATGTGATTCAAACAAGTCCAATGAGAGCCTTTTCCGAGAAATTTTCATTTGAGATTAGAGAAGAAACACTGCAAAGATCCCATGAACAAAGCCTGTCTACAACGGAAGAGAGTTAAGAGAGTCCTAGTCCTGAAGGTACCTGGAGTTCCCCGGGGGAGTTTTCCTTTCAATTTTGCTCCTGCCAACAACCCATATAAGCCTCTAAGTAAGTTTTGCTTAAGTCAGTTGTACTGGATTTTAATCACTGACAATTTAGGATGCTATTTACAAATTAACTAAGGTTAGTATTATCTACATTTTATAGGTGAGAAAACTGAAGTAGAGAGCTGGTCAAGTTTTCACAGCAGAGAGAGGAAGAGAACAGGTTTGTCTGACTCTAAGACCTGCACATTTTCTAAATACCAAAATATAATGGATTCAAACAGGATACGCTAATTAACAGATTTCACTGAAAAGCTGTTCCTATCATTTTAGAAATTTTACTTTGAAAACTCACAAGGAGCTTCCCAAGTAACTTACTGTCATGGAATTCCATGCAATAGACACTTTCTATAAGATTTGACCAATAAAACATGGTGGGTATAACTAGATTCCATATTTTAAGTGAATGAGAGAAATAAGGTTTTTCAGGTAATACTGCTTCAAAAAAGGTAACAATGCAATGATAATCGAGCCCTACCAAAAAGGGAAGATGCTGCTTGCCTCATACCCCATTTGCCACCAAAGAAACACTATGCAGAGTAGATTTTCATCACAGAAGCTTTATAGAAAAAGCCCTAAAGAATCAAAAGATACAATCCTGGTCCAATTATTGATGCCTTCTGGACCCTTGTCAAATGATTTATACATAAGAAGAGAAGTTAAAGACAGGTATCTACTACATATCCTGTGGTAGCCAGAAGAGTTGACCAAACTCTATGAGAAATCTTCAAAAATGTTATAAATAATATCTAAAATTAAGACTCCTAATGTCTTAAGAACTCTTCTGACCTTAATCAAATTGTAGAGTAAAAGTGTAACAATCTAACTCTTCATGTTGTTCCTCGGCCCAAAGTTCTCATACAAGCTTGAAATGTACTTCACCACATTTTTACCAAGCCTAAAACACCTTTAGTTTTAAGTTACAGTCATGCCTCATTAAAATGAGAAGTTATGCTGCTCAGATGACCCATAAATATACAGCTTTTTAGCTGACTTGGACACATCAAACTTGAAAATTCAGTAATAGCTCTATAAAAACATTTATTAAAACTAAGTGCTGGGGCAGCTGACTGGTTCAGTCAGTTGACACATGACTCTTGATTTGGGGCTTGTGAATTCCAGCCCCACCTTGGACATAGAGATTACTTAAAAAAAAAAAAAATTACTGTGGTGCTTATTCTATATTTCAAATAACTTTGTCCAAATCAGCTAGCCAAGCAAATACAGCTTGTAAAAATCTGTCACAAAATAATGTATAAGTCTCTGAGACAAAAAAGCACTAACAATGAATGTCACTCTACCAAACTGAAATCTCATAATAATCATCATAGACCAGTTTCATCCAAAGTTTTAAAATGTTGCTTCCTTACGATTCTACCCACTACAAAAATAATTTTCTTTTCCCTAATTTTAAATGCTTCCCAATCCATAAAAGACCATGAACAGCATTTTGTGAGCCTCATTATTCCTGGGCTCATTCAGGTGGTCAGTCACCGCCTTTCCCAGGGCAGGTAAGTTAAGAGCTGACAAACCTGACAGGAAGTAGTTCTGCTTTAATGAATGGAGTCCAGGATTCCTCTGACAAAAACACGACAGTACAGCGTTCCCATTTGCTCCTATGCCCAAACGTCCTCCCCCTTTTATTTTGAAAATGACCATCAACTCTCAGAAGAACATTAAAGAGCCTGCAGCTGACCTGGCTGTCAACCCCATACTTCCTGATACCAAAGCAGACTTTGCCTCTTACTAAGGGATCGATCCGAGTCGTTCCCAAAGGGGTGCCCACAAAAAAAAAGAGCCTATTTTTCAAGGAAGTGCAAATGCTCAGATTTTGTTAAGCTATCATAATGCACCGCATTCTTTTTTAAATCTCACGTAGATAGAGGCGCCTGGGTGGCTCAGTGGGTTAAGCCTCTGCCTTCGACTCAGGTCATGATCTCAGGGTCCTGGGATCGAGTCCCGCATCGGGCTCCCTGCTCAGCAGGGAGCCTGCTTCCCTTCCGCTCTCTCTGCCTGCTGCTCTGCCTACTTGTGATCTCTCTCTCTGTCAAATAAATAAATAAAATTTAAAAAATAAATAAATAAATCTCACGTAGATTCCAACTCTGGCAGTGATTTGTGCAAATCCACGCAAGTCACTATGTTGCCTTTTATACACCGATTTTTCAAGAAAAATATCCATCCCATCCCACAAAACACGTGAGTGAACATGTTAAGTATCGTTCATCTTTCCTAACTTACACTAAGTTTCAGAGAAGACCAATGTTTCCTAAAGAAAAATGCAAAATACGCATAAAACCTCTATCCAGATTTAACTAAGACTAATAATGAACATTTAATCGTTAACACACAAAAATTAGACGCCCCGTCCAGAAGAGGGGGAAAAATTGAACTACGGCGCCAGCCTGATGTTTAAATATCTCAACTTAAACTCCATGGAAACAAGAGGGAATTCCCACTACAGACAGCAAAAAGGCTTTTTTTGTGAGGCACCTTTTACTTTCAATGACTTCTGTAAGGGGGTGGGGGGAGCAACTGTCAGTTAAAAGTTGAAAATTAATTTCTATCCGCTTTAAAAAGCGCGTAAGGAATGGGTCAGAAGACAAACACAAAGAGCGTGGAGTACTCACGGGCTAGGCTCACCCCCGGATGGAGGGGAAGGAGGGAAATGAGAGAAGGGGTCAGAGACGGCGGCAAAGAAGCGTGAGGCGCGGGCCGGGCGGCGAGAGACGCCGGACTGACCGGCGAGCAGTCCGAGCCGGGCCGAGGCCCGCGCCGCCGCCGCGCGCCTGGACCCTGGCCCCTGGCCCCGGACCCGGCCCCCTAACTGGGAACCGCCCGTACCTGTCCGAGCGGCCGGAATGAGCGGCGGGTCCCACGCTGCCCACCCCTCTCGCGCCGCCGCGTCCGCCGCCCGCGAGCCAGGAAGCCGCCGCGGCCTGCGGCTTCCCGCCACCTCCGCCCGCTCCTTCCTCCAGGGACACGGCGAGCTGGCTGAAGGCGTAGAGGAGCGAACAGAAGCCGCAGGCCAGGCACAGCACCACGATGCGAAGATAGCGCCGCATCGCCCCAGCCCCGCGCCTCAGCCTTAGCCGCCACTACCGCCCCAGCCGCCGCCGCCTCTGCGCCGCGCCCGCCCGGCGAACTGGAGCGTAAGGGGCCGCAACGCGCAGCCGCGGCCGCAACAAGTTCCTCCTCCGCCGCGGTCTCCAGCCCGCCCCTCCTTCCTCCTCTCCCTCCCTCCCTGTTCTCCTCCCTCCCTCCTCTCCTTGCCTCGCCCGCCCAACCACCTTCGCCGGCGAGCCTACTACCCTCGGGGAGCTCTGACACCGCCTCCTCCGGCGTGGGCCCCGCCCCGCAGCTCGGGCAGCAGGCGGACGCGCAGGCGCAGTGAGCGCGAGAGAACTGGACGCGCAGGGGTCTGAGGGGAACGCCAAAGGAACGAGTCCGAACTCCCAGTGGCTCGGCACTGCAGAGGAGGGGTGTGGCGAAATGAACCGGGCGTTGGAGACAGCTGACCCAAATTCAAATTATGGTTCTTCCACATGGTAGTCTGTGACGTTGAGCAACCTCAATTCTCAGAGCATGTTTCTTCTCTAAAACGGAGATAATATCCTCCTCATAGGCTGGTTGCAAAGATTAAATTGCTTAACGCACGAAAAACACCTTGCACCTGCAAGGCATTGGATTAGGTCGTTTTTCAGTTCCATCCTTCGCAGCAGGGACTTCCCCAGCCTCTAAGTTTCTATAATACTGTTATGAGCCATCCAGGTATTTAATGACCTCGTAATACTGTTGAGCATGCGTATCTTGCCTCCTACCAAACTTGTTAAGGGCATGTTCAACTGAGGTCGTCCCTGTTACATCTTTTTCGATCTTTATGACCTAATGTTCTCCCTAAAGCTTTCTCTTTAGCTTTCCATTTCTTCTCTCTTCAGCCATATTCCCATCCCATTCATTTATTGAACATTTATAAAGCACCACATTGGTTATAAATCCAACCTAAAATACGTCAGTCAACTATCAGCCACTGTGGCAGTGGCTTAGACCTCGTTCCAGTTTTGTTTTTTAATCTGGTAATCTCCTTGTAAGTACAATTAAGAGAATTTCACCAGCAAATACTTGTTCAAGACTGCCTCCCTGGACGGAGAGAGAGAAAATCGACCTGGATGTTCCGTGATTCCCGTAAAATGCAACACCTGTGTTCTGCACCGAGTCTCACCTAGGCTGCAACACTGAACCATGAGGAATCATTTCAGACCAACCCAGAATACAGACAACGGCGTGCGCTCCCTAGGTCTGTGTTGGAGTGTTTCTGAGACAGCTCTGCTCAAACTCTTAGTAAATCTGCACCGATACCAAAATTAAGAATTATTTAAGGACTCCCTAGCAGAAACCAACCTTCATAACATCGAATTTAATCTTCCTGATGACTTAATAAATACAGAATGTGCCAGCTAAAGTAAACCCATTTCAAAAAGAGAATGAGTTTCGGGGCGCCTGGGTGGCTCAGTGGGTTAAGCCTCTGCCTTCGGCTCAGGTCATGATCTCAGGGTCCTGGGATCGAGCCCCACATCGGTCTCTCTGCTCAGCAGGGAGCCTGCTTCCCCCTCTCTCTCTACTTGCCTCTCTATCTACTTGTGATCTCTCTCTATATATCAAATGAATAAAATCTTTAAAAAAAAAGAGAGAGAATGAGTTTCATCAATCAAGTAGTGCCAAGCACTACTTGAGTACTTTGGAATATAAAGACACATAATTGGGCATGGGGTGGGACAGTAAATAAGTACATAAATAAATGGGACTTGTAAATAAGTAAATGAAGGACAATAAGTAAATAAGTGGGACTTGCAAGTAAGCACAATACCAGGATACAGACATTAGGATATATAAAAGCCTGTGAAGGTGTGGGCAAACACAAAAGGAGTGATCAGTTTTACTGAGGTCATGGTCAAGAGGCAGTTGATAGTAAAAGAGGCATCAGAGTCTTGGGTGGGGAAAGGGAAGGAATTGCAGGCTGAGGGATCAATGAAATAGGTTCTTGTGTTTAGGGAACTGTGAGAAGTTTGATACAATCAGCTAAGTGAATGCAAGGGAGAGTGTGATGAGTGATAAGACTAGAAGTTGAAGGGGACAGATATTTGAGTGCTTTGGTTAGTAAGTATACCAAGGAGTTTGAACAACTCTAGCAAACAGTGGTGACCATTGAAGGGTTTCTAAATTAAGAAGTAACATGATCCCATTTACCTTTTAGAGAGCAGGTTCTGGCCCCACTGTGAAGGCTGAGACAAAGATTAAGATTGGAACCAGAAAGCAGTTACAGTGCCACAAAGTGAGGGAAAGAAGGCTTTAAACACACACACACACACACACTTCATGAAGAAAAATCATGCTGCTAACCTGTTCAAATTGCATTTGGAGCTTTTTTTTTTTCTTTTTACTATTTATTTATTTGAGGGAAATAGTGCGAGAGAGCACAAGCAGGTGGAGCTGCAGAGGGAGAGGGAGAAGGAGTCTCAGCACTGAGCAGAGATTGATGTGAGACTGGATCCCAGGCCGCTGAGATCATGACCTGAGCGGAAGACAGACACCCAACAGACTGAGCCACCCAGGTGCCCCGCATTTGGAGCTTTGAAGAGTTTGGCCATGAGAAACAAAGTGGGGATATGCTTTTTTAATGCAGTGGTTCTCCGTTCGAAATCCCTACACCAAAAACTGGTGGCTCTGTGACCATGGGAAAGTTACTAAATAAATTTAAGCCTCAGTTTTTTCTATAAGGATTACATTTCTTGACTTACCAGACAAAAAATGAAAACTAGCACACTATCAAGATGTGTAAGTATAATGAAAACATACACTTATTCATTCAATAAACATTTATTGAATATATTCTACATGCCAGACAAGGGGCTAGAGTGTACTGCCCTCAAAGGGACGACAGGCAAGTAAAAATAATGACAATATTAAATTAATCCTTCTACACCTTACAATTTTTAAAGAAATAAAGATAAACTTAATGAGGTACAGAGATGGATTGCAAAAGCATTTATAAGACTGGAAAATAGATTTTGAGAGAGAAAAAGAAAGGATATGGTACCAAGAAACTGGAGTAAGAAGTGGTACTCAAATAGATCAAAGATGTTTAAAGAGATGCCTATCACAATTGTTATCTATTTCAACAAAGAAACTAAATGTAGGAAAAACAAAGAATAATTTAATGCCCCACAGGTCGTTAAAATACTGGAATGGCAGTTTTCATTCTGCAACAATTTATGGGACAAGTGCATCCAGAAGAATAATCATTCATTTACTTGACATCAAGGTTGTGGACCATATCACACCCCTTTAGGTTCCTTTTAATCCTGTAATTAAAAAGAAAATTCTGTTTAAAAGTATGTAAGGCATTCCAAAATTAGAAATGATTTTTGTATTACACACAGTGTTAACTGGTTATCTTGGAGTATAAGGAGCCATTCACATGCCCTAATGATAATTTCCAGGATTCATACATTTTTATATTTTTTATAGTTTTTTTTTAAGTTTTATAAATTTAAGTAATCTCTGCACCCAGCATGGGGCTCAAACTCGTGACTCCAAGATTAAGAGTCAGATGCTTTTCTGACCAAGCCAGTCAGGTACCCCTAAACATTTTTATATCTGTGAAATTAATTTGAAATTATTGAAAATGATTTAAATGTTTGACATCATGATAGGTATTTCTTTCATTTACTGTGTGTTTGTATATACTCCTAAGTCTACTTTTTCATTTTTAGACCACCCCCATAATTCTCTAGTGACAGGCTGTCTATATACAAATTTTTAATCTTTAATCTATGTTGATCTTCCTATCATTCTGTCAAAAATGTTAATCTAGGTGGACAAAAAATTTTTAAAGTAGCAATACTTGTTTAAATTATAGAGATAGAGACCTCCTCCACAATCTAGAATACTCTCAGATTTAGGATAATCCAAATTTCAAGAATCTTATATTCAAAAGATTAATCTTGGTTATTCCTATAGTTCCTGGTACATTTTGAATATATAAGACATTCCATTAATTTTTTTTTAAATAAATCTTCTCTAAATCACTCTATAACAAGTTTAGGGTTCTGCTCAGCATTTCCTTCTCCATCCGTTTACCTCTTGGGATTTCTTTCAAAAAAAAAAAAAAAAGAAGAAGAAGAAGAAATCCTCTTCGGGGATCTTTTCAGAGTAAAGTTCAAAACTTTTTCAAAATAACTTGTTTATAAAGGTCTATGCATAATCTGATTCAATCCTTGTAACACATATATGAAGATGTTATTTAAAAAACAAGGAACCTGAAACCCAGAAGTTTGTTAACCCCATCACTAATAATGAAGATTCATAATTCAAATGGAAATCTTTGAGGATCCAACACACATTTTTTCCCCATACCATACTATCTCTAAACAAATAAATGCAAAATTGAGTGATGCAAATTAAAGTAAAAGGAAAAAGGAAAAAACCTAGGTTAGGTGAAAAACTCTTAGACTGGTTTTTGGGATTAAAACAAAATTTACAATCAGAGAAATACAGGTCAGATTAGTTGCAGAACACAAAGGATCAAAAACTCAGACTTAAAGTGAAAACCAGTCTCTCTTCCGGTTGGCTTCTAATGAAATCACTTCATTTCCCATAGTCCATTTCCTAGAAACCTTGTGGGACCAGAGGAAAGAAGTTGAAAAAGACTACCGTCAGTTTGGAGAAAAAAAAGTATTTCAGTTTAGGTGTTCATTCAGATCAGAAAATGTGGGGGGAAAGTAGAGTTGGGGTTAGGATGAAAGAGAAAAGCAATTCTCTTCATTCTCAATTCTCTTCATACTCAGCAGTAGACCACATGATTCCAAAAAAAGTGGCATTTTAAGACCAATGAATGGGGACACCTTAGCTTCTATATGATCCCTGAATTTAGCTGGAGGGAAGAGTATGGAAAGGGGGGAGTAGGGAGGGGAGTAAGGAATATCCTCTGGACCATCCCTGCACTTATCCACCATTCAGTCTTCAGGAATCTTCCATTTCCATTAATACAATGGATTTTTTTTTAAGATTTTATTTATTTATTTGACAGAGAGATCACAAGAAGGCAGAGAGGCAGTTGGGGGGAGGGAAGCAGGCTCCCCACTCAACAGAGAGCCCGGTGTGGGGCTCAATCCCAGGACCCTGAGATCATGACCTAAGTCGAAGGCAGAGGCTTAACCCACTGACCCACCCAGGTGCCCCAATACAATGGATTTTAATCTTTTTTATTTTTATTTTTTTAATTAAATACTCTCAGTAAAAGTAAATGCTAGATTTGTAGGGAAATTTAGTCATGAGGAAAATTAGAATTAAAACATACATGCCCAAGTTCTTTAAAACCTGCCATCAATCGAGGTCATGATTATAACAAGAGTAAGTAACAGACTTTTTCCTAACGCAGGTCCTTAAAGGCTGAAGGCTGAAAATAATTAAAAATTCTGATACTGGGGCGCCTGGGTGGCTCAGTGGATTAAGCCGCTGCCTTCGGCTCAGGTCATGATCTCAGGGTCCTGGGATCGAGACCCACGTCCGGCTCTCTGCTCCGCGGGGAGCCTGCTTCCTCCTCTCTCTCTGCCTGCCTCTCTGCCTACTTGTGATCTCTCTGTCAAATAAATAAATAAATAAAATCTTTAAAAAAAAAAAAATTCTGATACTATCACACTTCAGAAGTCCAGGCCTCAGTTCAAAAAATAGAATCGGAATTCTTATTGTTACCCATATTGCTCTTTTCTACAAAGAAATTACATCACTAGACAACCCTATGTTATGTTTGGTTTCTTTTTACTTTTCTGTATTTTTAATAAAGTAAAAAAAAAAAAATTCCCTTTTCCTCTGAGTTCAACTGTTCCTTATTTATCTTATCTTGTACGGGAAACATAGGCTTTTTTATCTTTGATTAAAGAACTATCTCTTGGGCCAAGATCATTTTGTTCTTCTGAGAACTCGGCCTTCTTTCTGTTTTTAAAAAAATGCTTTCACTGCCATTCTGTCCCTTAGGAATCTTCTCCCAAACTGGTTTTACACAGTAACCCAACCTCAATTTTGCTGACTGTAAAAGTAAACACAAGCTCATTTCATTGCTATTATTATAAATTAAGAGGATAGTGAAAATAATATACAAGAAAAACTCCAATGAGTCTTGCTACCCAGCTTAGTTCCTGAATTCTCTTGCTAAAACAGTTAATGGAAATACGAAGATGAGATGGTAGCTTTTATTCAAACTCCCTACTTCCAGATAGGCCAAAAGATCTAAACCTAGACATGTAAGCTCAAGACTTGCCACTCAGGAATTCCAGTTAGGGAGGCATCCATTTCACTAGAACCTTGTCTCAAAAATTTCTCAGTGGGGCTTAGCCTCACACATTGAAATGAAGAAATTTTCTAACTTTTTTAAAAAGTTAGTATTACAAAGTATTATAATACTTTATACTATAGTACTTTATAATACTAACAGCATTACTAAATAGTATTACTATTTAGCCTTATGGAAGAGATTTGAGGAACTTTATAAGAACACAATGAAAAACATTAATATCAGAATCTACAAAAAAATACAATCAAGAATAAGAATATGGACTTGGCAGGAGATTAAGTCCTACATAATTATTAAAAGCAAATTTTAACCCGAGACTTCTCTCAGAAATGGAGAGCAATGAATTATCTGCATTATCTGTAAGCAAAAGGCAAATTTTCTCAAGTGAATTAAAGCTTTTCCTGAAATAGGTCTGAATAAAATTTCTCATTTGCATGCTGGGTAATGCTTCTTCATTAGCTTCATGGAAAGCAAAAGCAGACCTCATTAGCTGATTATTGGCTTTTAAAAATTATTACAGGAAAATCATCATCTCACATGGCCTAAAGTGTTAAACTTTGAAAATTCAAGCTGGAGTAATGAAAGGAGAGTTAGTAAAACTGACACTGAACATTATTAGCTGCAACTATCAAGATGAGATCCTAACATTTTCAGTGTGGGCTTGCAGTGAATACTTAGGCCAAGCTGAGTTTCCTAGAAGAAAATGAGGGGAGGGGGGAAGTGGCAAACACTTCCTCTGCTACTTCAGCTATCTTAGACGTTTTTACCGTTGCAGTGATGGCACTGTAATTACTTACTTACAGGTCTCTCCTCTTAACATGTGAGCTCCAACCCCTAGTTCAATGCCAAGTACACAAAATATATTCAATAAATGTTCTCTGAATTGAGTACTGATATAAAGACAACCTAGATCAGGAAAATACTCAAAGTGTAACAATAGTAAAATAGCTACTACATTCTACGACTCCTACTGATGAAAACAACAGAAAACAAACATACCCATTAAATGATTTAGAACATGAAACATGTCCCAGAGCACTGAAACTTCTCAGAGCTCTACTTGATTTTTCCATAGAAGTACCTAGTCTTAGTATGGAATTTCACAAGCTACAGAACTGGCCCATTAAATAAAGACAGGAATAGCTACACTGGCTAAACACAAAGGCCACATTGAAAACATTTAAATTATCTGGGAGAGCAGGGATCTGCATTTAGGAAAGTAGTGTTCATATAATTCAAGGTAAAACTTCTCTATCACAGCTTCTTAAAATGAACTGGTTTTAAAGAAAATTGTTCTGAAGTTATTACACATATTGCTGCCCTAGTAAACACTGCTATAATGACCATTAGGAGGATGTATCACAGTGCAGTTTCTAAACCTTCTCAGAGACAGACATACTACAATTTGTTCTCTGCTTCCCTAGTGATTCTTCTCTATGATCATCCAGATTGTGTTTCTTTTTTTTTTTTAAGATTTTATTTTATTTATTTGACAGAGAGAGAGAGAGATCACAAGTAGGCAGAGAGGCAGGCAGAGAGAGAGGAGGAAGCAGGCTCCCCGCGGAGCAGAGAGCCCGATGCGGAGCTCGATCTCAGGACCCTGAGATCATGACCTGAGCAGAAGGCAGTGGCTTAATCCACTGAGCCACCCAAGTGCCCCCAGATTGTGTTTCAATACCCTATTTCCTAATTTCTGCTATCTTTGCTTTTTCTCCACCTCCTCCCTCATTTCCCCCCCATTCCTATCCCTCCTTGCCTTTGTTATTAATGGGGCTTATTTTCTATCACCCTCAATAGCCAGTGAGGGCATTCTTTTCCTTCTGCTTTCACAAAATGACCAGTCACATCCTATATTTGGTAAACTTCAGTATCTCTTGATTCTGATCACTGACTTCTCTGCACTTCAATTTTTCTACATTCATTATTCCAGAAAACTGAAGGTGCCTATGGTTGAAGGGCAGGGGAGGGCAATGCCGATAAGTGAAAATATTTTTTTATCATTATCGTTTTCCTTATACACCCCCTTTTCTGTTTTCACTTAATGTTCAAAGTATAGTACAGAAATTCCTATCAATGGTCCAATTCCTATATCAGGTCTTTAAAACTCCGGAAGAGGTAATGTGCAGATCAAGAAAATAAGTAAAATTAAGGGCCTCAGTGGAAACTAAAATTTCTAGACCGTTTAGCAATGCATAAACATGCAGAAACTACATTCTTTAGGCAAGGAAAAAAAGGATTTTTGTCTAAAAGAAAGGTAATAAATATGCTATCAACTTCGAAAATCTGAGATTCTCTTCCTTTTTTAATGTTTTCACTTTGTCTACTATCACTATAATTTTAGGAAAGCATTTAACAAAAATAAAGCCTTTAAGTCAACTATTTCTACTATGTAATACAAAAAGCTTTAAGAATACATATTCTGGTATGCCTCAAATTATATCTTTGCTCTTAATTGTATCAAAATAAGTTAATAAACTCTGAAAAACATTCAAATTCTCTTTTTGTATGAAATTTGGTTAAAAGAACCCACTGCTAAAACCACAGTGTAAATTGATGAAACAGAGCTACAAATGTACCCTAAGCCCAGGCTCTGAATCTTTTTGCATATTTTAACACTAGGTATATTTACGCAATTTGGGTCTGTTTCCTGGTTTATAAGTGTATTTGAGGTAGGGTGAAATGAAAGCACGTGAATTGTGATTAATGACAGGAAAACAAAATTTCAAACCAGCCGACTCAGTTCATTTGTCTTGCCTCATATAGCATTCCACCAGGGTCTGTAATTACAGAAAGTTGGCTGGTCTGGGATCAAAGCAAACATCAGATGTAGAAAATTTAGTGTAACCTACAGAACACAATTCCTTTTGGTCATCCAAGAGGGTGTAGAAACAATTTGTTTTTGTAACGGGATTTTACCGATAAAGATAGTAAAGGCTCATTTACTGATCAGTCAGTGTGCGCCATGTAGTTGTTGAGAATTTTATGTGGATTGACATTTAATCCTCCCAACGACTCGGATCAGTTAGATTTGATTACCGTTACCCCTATATAATAGATGGGACGTGACCTCGAGTAATTAACTCAAGCTCACTTATGTTCTACAACCAGGATACAAAGCATCAGATACCAGTTAGCACTCTAAATTTCCACACTATACTATCTCCTCCACACTATACTATCTCCGCCACCCCCACCTTATGAAAAAATGACTATGCTCCATTCAGGTAAAATCCCGTCTCTGTCAAGATTCTTTCTCTCCCACAGTCCATTTAAAATACATCCAGAAAGAATCTGATCATCTTCAGAAGACCTAGTGCCTCCAAGCACAGTTTTGACTTAAAAATTAGATTTTCCCTATTACAATTATTACTTGTAATTTTTACTATATCTAAAATTTAAAACATTTGAAAAGCAATAAAATATGGCAAAATTTTTTCATGTTTTGAAAGAACATAACCAGTTCACTGGGGTTCCACTGAAAGTATCATATAATAAAAACAAACTTTAATTTCTCATTTAACAACACTAAAGAATGAGGTATATAAATGTTTTAATCACAGACTTTTACTGTATGCAAGTAACTGTATTTCACAACTAGCATCTTACAAAGACAGTCCCATTGTGCCTGGAAAAAGTACTGCAATTAAACAGAAAATTACATTACCATGAGAAACCACCAAATATCACAACTGTCAGGGTCTACAGTTTTGTTTTTTCTGTCCTTCAAAGGCAATCATAGTGCTTTTAAGTGATATTTTGTATCTAAGCTATGTTTTTAATTTATATTTCAGAAGTCTCCTAGAAGTGGATATATATTAAACAAATGGCTAAAAGAAGCAGGAGACCCTAGAAAAATTTAAAAAGTACTGTGTGGTTTCTACGTTGGATTTTTAAATACAACATGAAACACATTATTAGTTGTGAACAAAACTGCAAAATCTGTAGTCATAAAAATATTTTATTGGTAATTTTACATAATAGTAAGTGGGGCTGTAAATACTTTTATTTCAGGAATATTGATAAATGCATAAACTGGCAGTTGTGTCTGAAAATAGGGCACTATGACTTTCATAAGAATCTTATATTTAATAAAAGGCCAATTAAACTGATTTAAGATTAGTTATTTCCCAGTTCTGTGAAAGAGTTCCATTTCTGTATTAATTAGATTCATACTTCTATGACCCTGAACAAGTTTGGGGCAAGACAACAGTGATAAACTATTATTAAGTTAAAGCTTTTCCAAAATCGCAGTCTTTAAAATATGTCAGGTTTCTTTTCTGTTTTTGCCAAATGCTTATAATTATTTGAACTTTAAAGTTTTATATTATACAGAAAATATACCAGTGTTCAATGATAAGAGCACTAAACCTGAATTATAAAGCTAAATAATCAATGTTTTATTGTTTACTACTCTGCTAGTAAACATTACAATAATGAATGCTTTAAAGATAAACAAAAACAAAAACAAAGATAAAACCAGAAACATAATTCAGGAACAATAATTTAGTAAAATGTGTCAAAAACATTGGCAACGGTTCATACAAATTCTTTATTTAATAACAATTTTTCCTATTTAACCACACCAAGTACCAGCAGGTGTATTTAAGAGGATAACCATTAAGAAAATCCTGTTGCAGCAATAGTTGATTAAGTTGATCTTTGACTTGTATACATATAACTATTCGTTCACAATTCTCAAATAATACATATTTAGGCAGCTTGCACTATGTTATAAAAATTTAAATTCGTTACATGCCAATAGTAGAGAATTCAAGAATTATGTGTTAGAATTCACTAAACTAAAAGTGAAAATAGACTTACCAATAACACTGCATAATGAATAATTCAACCACATTTTCATGGCACCTTGAATCGTGGAGACCAAAATGTCAAGTCTGAAAAGGTTTGTTTGGTAGGCATAGATTGCAATAAAGTCTAACAAATTCTAACAAATTTCTATTTTGTGTAAAATGCAAATTATGGATTGTGCATGAATGTTTGTCATGAAAATGTGGTACTTCTTGGCATAATCTGTGTATCTGCATGTTATGAGAGAAGTGACTAAGAAATTGGAGAAAATAAACTTTAATGAGATTCTCCATTCAATGATGAGGCTTCTCCTCTGGGTGAAGATGACCTGGACATTCCCCTCTCTGTGTTATCAGAGCTAGAGCCACTCTGACTGTGTTGATCTGCAGAAGCAGCACTAGATGCAGGCGGGGACTTCGTTTTCTCCTTAAAGTCTGTAATAATGACTGTCAGATCTCCAACGGTAACTTCCAAATGCTGAGCACTACTCCGATCCACATTTTTCAATCTTGGCCTAAATACAAAAGATGATAAAATTTTAAACTAGCTTTTCTCTCTAGCAACTTTCTGAACATATAATGAATAAATTTGGTAAAAATAACAAAATGAATACATCTATATTTAAAGCTCTAGATTCATGTATGAACTAGCCACAAAAATATAATTAAATATTTCAAATTATTAACATTAATTGAACCAATCAGTGATGAATCTTCTTCAACACGACAAACCGATACTCTGGAAGCAATGATCTCTTAATTGTGCCTTTAAAGCTTTATCATAGTTTTGCAAACAGCTTATGAATTTTACTAAATAAATGTTTTAGAAAAGCAATGACATAGTTGGATCGCAGAGTAAGTTAATAACTGTTAAGGCAGAGATATATATGCAAGGCTGTTACTCCAGAGATATGCACTGAGAAGGGCATCATGATTATCTGTTCTGCCTATACCCATGAAGATTTTAACTGGTTAAAGCTCATGCAATTATCTGTTCAGTATTATGAATGTCACTCCTGGCTTTATGACCAAAAAAGAATCAGCTCAAACACAAATGTCTTTGAGTCTAGTAAGCAAAGGGAGAAGAGGGAAGGAAGGAAGGAAGGAAGGCAGGCAGGCAGGCAGGCAGGCATTTAAGCTTATATTAGTGGCCTCTGTGTTTAATTTCTAATAGACCTCTCAAGCTCAGAAAGACACTTTCATATTTTATAATAAAGGAGATGAAATCCTTTATGTCCACTTTATATATGAATATATCAATGTTAAAAGAGAATATAAATGGTTCATTTATTATTTCACAAATTTACCTGGTTTTCTTATGACTGTTCTTTTTGCTAGTTGTTTCCTTTTCACTTTTTTCTTTTTCTACTTTATCTTTTTTCTCTTTCTTTGACTGTGTAGGGGGCACAAACTGCTGAGTAACCTGCTGGGCAACCAACTGGGAGACAGGTCGAGGTTTCCTGTGTGTATGTTAAAAAGAAAGGTTTTTGTTTATTATAATTTAAGAATATATATTCCTTATGAGAATAGCTCAAATTATAAGAATAGATATATGACATGATTTTCAAGTATAAAAATTCCTCATGTGAGATAATTTAATGTGCAATTTAATAGATTTTACACACACACACACGCACACACACACAAATTATTGTCTTTCCTATCCAACAAAAACAGAACTATAATAACAATAAAAGTTACAGCCTAAAATATATGGTCAACCATTACAATATAACCAATACATGAATCAATGTGAAAATTATTAAAAAAGTATATCAAACTGAGCGTTCACAGAGAAGCACACATATAAATAAACATGAGTCCTAAAAATTAAACTTGAAAATTTATACTGAAATAATGTTTAAATTTATCCCTTCTCCCTCATAGAAGGAAGAATCTAACCATCTTTGATAATGACTGTTTGTCTTTCCTCTAAAATCTCTCATTTATTCATTTAATACTTGAGAGTCAAAATTCCTCACTCTTTATTGCTAAAATCCTTGAAGTTTTTTGTATCTCTAGTCACAATCTCATCATGCTTTTTTGACCCTGACAATCCGTCCATTCTTTTGAGACTTGCCTACTTATTCCTTTAAAAAATATTGGGAACCTCTTGCAGAAATTGCACCAAGGTATCTGAAATGCTCCTTGGCTTCACCCTTTGGTGCCAGTACAAGTTGTGACTCTACTGACCCAGGGTCAAGGAAGGATCCCTCCAGCTTTATGGTAGCATCTGGGCAACTGAGGTCAAGATTCAAAATAAACAATCTCCAAGTTCTGAAACTGAAAGACAGAAAGAAGACTGAGGAGGAGAAGGGGAAGGAATGAAAGACTAAGGGAGAGTAAGATAAACATACATTTTAACAGACGGTCTACAAAATATAGCAATTCTATTGCTTGGAAAGTCCTGACCCTCTTTTGGTTAGTAGAATAATTAAAGAATCTTTTTATTGTTTTGTTGTTGCTCCTCTAGAACAAGACAAAATAGAAACCAATGAGAAAATGCTGCACTATCACTCAAAGCTATAAGGAGGACTCTTTTGAAGAAGTAAATAGGAAACACAGCATGTAAAACAGGTTTCAGTAGATCAATAGTGCATTTTGTTTAGAGCCTACAGAGTCTGAAGCACAGAACAGATACCAAAGAAAGATGTTCCACAGAATTTAAGAAGTAGGGTTGACACAGACATCAGGGTTAATGATATAGATTAAGAGTTACACAAATAAAAGTGATATTGAAAACACAGTAATTAATGGCCGAGCTTGGTAAGGAAATAATTTTTAATGGGTTAAAGCAGTGGTCCTTAAATTTAAGGTATATCAGGATCATCTGGAAGGCCTGTTTTTAGCTTGCTTAGCCCTATTCCCAGGGTCTCCAATTCAGAAAGCCCTGAGGTAGAGCCTAATAATTTGCATTTCTAACTGGTTTCTGAGTTAGCTGATGCCTCTGATCTAGCCCCCACTTCACAAAGAAGCTGTAAGTGCAAATATTGGTACTGCTGCCACATAAAATTTGAGATGGAGAGCAGAGAGTGGCAAGTACATTTAAAAAAAAAAAAAAAAAAAAAAGCAAGGCCAACCGGATGGGAAGAAATTCAATAATGAAAAGCTAAGGAATCTGATTTACCCTTAAAACATAGGAGATCACAGAAGAAATTCAGAATTCAATTTTACAAAGATTACTGGCAGCAGCCTGAAGAGAAAAGGTACTACAGTGGCAGAGAAAGTGTTAGAAAAGCTACTTCATTTTAAGATTTTATTTATTTATTTGAGAGACAGAGATCACAAGTAGGCAGAGAGGCAGGCGGAGAGAGAGAGGAGGGAGCAGGCTCCCTGCTACACAGAGAGCCCAATGTGGGGCTCAATCCCAGAACCCTGGAATCATGACCTGAGCCAAAGGCAGAGGCTTAACCCACTAAGCCACCCAGACGCCCCAGGAAAGCTACTTTAATAGATTAGGCAGAAATAAAAAGGGCTTGAACTAAGGAAGCAGCAAGGAAGTTATTTAGGACAGACTGAAGAAGCAGAATCAAAGGGACAAGATATCTAATTATATACACCTTTCCCCCTTTTTTTTTTAAAGATGTTATTTATTTGAGAGACAGAGATCACAAGTAGGCAGAGAAGCAGGCAGTGAGAGAGGAGGAAGCAAGCTCCCTGCTGAGCAGAGAGCTCAATGCGGGGCTTGAGATCATGACTGAGCTGAAGGCAGAGGCTTAACCCACTGAGCCACCCAGGTGCCCCTTCACTTTTTTTTTTTAAAGATTTTATTTACTTATTTGACAGAGACGGGAGAGTGAACACAAGCTGGAGAGTGGGAGAGGGAGAAGCAGGCTTCCTGCTAAGCAGGGAGCCCGATGCAGGGCTTGATCCCAGGACTCTGGGATCATAACCTGAGCCGAAGTAGATGCTTAAGGACTGAGCCACCCAGGCATCCCCCAACGTTTTTCACTTTTTTTTTCCTTAAAGATTTTATTTATTCATTTGACAGAGATCACAAGTAGGCAGATTGGCAGGCAGAGAGAGAGAGAGGAAAGAAAACAGACTCCCTGCTGAGCAGAGAGCCCGATGCAGGGCTCGATCCCAGGACCCTAGGATCATGACCTGAGCGGAAGGCAGAGGCTTTAACCCACTGAGCCACCCAGGCGCTACCCCTTTTTCACTTCTTAACCAACAAATATTCCTCTTGGAAAACAGAGCCTTGTCCTCCTGAAGCCAACATTATGTGGGTGGAATCAAACAAAAAATGAATACAGAGTCTTAAATGTTGACAAATGCTATGGGAAAAAAATAAGGAACATAGGGAGTAATGGAGACGTTGCAATTTTTTTTTTAAGATTTTATTTATTTATTTGACAAGGAGAGAGAGAGAGATCACAAGTAGGCAGAGCAGCTGGCAGAGAGAGAGGGGGAAGCAGGCTCCTGCTGAGCAGAGAGCCTGATGCAGGGCTTGATCCCAGGACCCTGAGATCGTGATCTGGGCTGAAGGCAGAGGCCTAATCCACTGAGCCAGCCAGGTGCCCTGAGAAGTTGCAATTTTATTTTTATTATCTGTTTCCTCTTCTAGGATGTAAAACTCCAGAAGAAAAGAGATGGTATTAGCTTTATGCTCCACTGTATAACTAGCACTTAGCATAGTACTGAAAAAATACTAGCTACTTAGCATTTGTTGTTGAATAATAAAATCAGGTTTAACAAGGAAGAAAGATGTGTTTTAAGGAGCAGTCTCTAAGGTTAGTTATTGGCCAGGATCAACCATTCACTACACAGAAGCAAACAAGTAGTAAAAAGTAAGAGCAACAAAAATTAATAAATCTTTCAATTATGTTGGAAATGGAAAGAGAAAAGAAAGTTCAAAGGTGTGGCAGGGTTGAAAAAAGTGGTTTAAACTACTGCCTAGTGAACAGTGAGTCACCTAAAATTGAGAGTCACTCCAAGATATAAAATGCAACTGAGGTGTAGTCATCATTTGGTCTCCCAAGGTAATATGGATCTCTGAATGTCTTCCTTCCATAACAAATGAAGGTTTGACAACTTCCTTTATTATGTTTTGTACTGTGTCACTCCCTCTATCCTAAAATTTAATGCAAAATAAATTAACAAAAATGTTATTGATTAAATTGAATTAAAATAAAATTACAAATATCAAAATAAATTTACATGCTTTTGAACCTAGAGTAAAAATCCTGATGTTTCTACCAACCATAAATCGACATTAGTTATTGAGTAGCCATTATTACTACTTAAGATATAATTGATTTAGTGCTGCCTTCAAGTAAAATTGCATATTTTTCAAGGTTTTTCTGTATTCATTAATCCATTTCTGTATCCACCAATGGCCTGTGCTCATTAATGACTTAATGCTGTAAGATCAGACTATCTCAATCATGGGTTCTCTGATCAAGATTTTCAGGAATATAACCCTTTGTGCTGTAGTTAGGTACAGAATATTTTTTATAACATGATCAATCACTTCCTTACCCCTCAAGGACTTGTCTCCAAGTGGGTACCCATCTACTATGTGACACTGTTCCTCAACATCCCACTCCCACTTTTATGTGAGAAAGGGACATCTTAATTCCCCAACTTCAGGTCTCTTACAATTGTTATCAAGTCTTTTTTTCATATTTAACAAACTTTATCTCTCCAGAATCTTCCTGGAATCATTTCCCCTTTTTATATGGCCCATCAATATGAAAATATTAGTAGAAAATGATTTGCTTCATAAAACCATGAGGTTGAGTAAAATATATAATCTATTTTTTTTAAAGATTTTATTTATTGATTTGACAGAGAGAGATTACAAGTAGGCAGAGAGGCAGGAAGAGAGAAAAAGAGGAGGAAGCAGGCTTCCCACCAAGCAGAGAGACCGATGCGGGACTCGATCCCAGGATGCTGGGATCATGACCTGAGCCGAAGGCAGAGGCTTAACCCACTGAGCCACCCAGGTGCCCTATATAATCTATTTTTAAATGAGTTATGAATCTAAAATTTTTCTAAATGTTATTCTGTCAGTGTTAAGAACAAACTATTCAATAAACGCACACCATCCAAGTCAAAACCAACACAGAAAGAAAAATTAGTTAAACTGGTCAAGTGAAAGGCTGGTCTCTGAAGACAAGCTAGAAGACTACCAAATCAAACTGGGAATGAAGTAATAGTAATAAGGGTCTATACTCATCAGGAGAATGGCACTGAAGCACTGAATGTGAGGACATTTCAGAAGGAAAATATGATCAGATGTTTACCTCAATAAGAGGGATAAAGAACTCTCCCCCAAATGGGAATAAAACTGAAAGAAATGGGGGAATTTAGGACAGTGCTGTGAACTGAATGTTTGTGTTTCCTCCAAAATGTATTTGTTGAAATTCTACCCCTCCAAAGTGATAGTATTAGGAGGTAGGGCCTTTGACAAGTGATTAGTTCATGTGGGTACAGCCCTCATGGATAGTGCTCCAGAGAGATCCCTTGACCCTTCTGCCATTTGAAAAAATAGCTGGCAATGTGGAAGCGGGTCCTTATCAGACAGCTAACCTGCTGGTGCCATGATCTCAGACTTGCAGCCTCCAAAACTGTGAGAAATAAATGTTTGCTGTTCATAAGCCACACCATTTATGATATTTTTGTTATAGCAGCTCAAATGGACTAAGGCAGTTACAGGAAAACCAAGAACAGATCTACTCTAAATCAGAAGGGACTGACAAGCTTGGTGTTAATTATGTTGGATTTATAGATTTAATAAAATATAAGCTTTCCTTTGAGCAAGTGTAAGTATAAGAAAAGGGGTCTAATAAGCAACCATGCGTTATTAGTGTACCTAGTGTAGTTATTGATTTTGTTATTTTTCAATCACTAACAAATCTTCTGTAGTAGTTCTCTTTTCCCTTAAGAAAAACATTTACTTATGTTCTTGAGTAGTGATACCTTTTTACCCTAGACTTTCCTAAATGTGTAATGTTCCATTCCCTTATTCTCTTTTTAATGATGGTTGATTTTCACTTAAAGATTATGATTGTGGGACGCCTGGATGGCTCATTCGGTTAAGCGTCTGCCTTCGGCTCAGGTCATGATCCCAGGGTCCTGGGATTGAGTTCCGCATCGGGCTCCCTCCTCCGCGGGAGCCTGCTTCTCCATCTCCCTTTGCCTGCTGCTCCCTCTGCTTGTGCGTGCTGTCAGATAAATAAAATCTTAAAAAAAAAAAAAAAAGATTATGATTGTGTCCCATTGCTCTATGATTATTTCATCTAATTCAACTATGGGAAAAAAAAGAAGCACAAAATATAAATACACAAGTGTGTGTGTGTACACATATAGACTAATTACTGAAATGAAGTTCTCTGCTGCTCTCTAGAGGCTGAATGCACTTTAAAGATGCTTCACTGAAAGTAGACGAAACACAGCTTACCTTTTTAACATATCATAAAGTGACTCAGTACCATGCTCTACCGAAAAGAAAGGCTTCATATCTCTAGGGATCTTAAGATTTAAACTATGATCCTTCTTATCCTTAAAGAGAAAAATCTGAAAAATAGAGAATTTTAGAGGTGGGAGATTGTTAACTTATTAAGGGGCAGGGTGTCATTTTTAAGTGCCTTTTATGTCCAGTAATTTCTCATTCATAGTTTTGACAATACACCTATAATGCCAGAGGTTCTGCAATATGGAGGACAAAAGGTCATCTAGTTAGTTAATTACAATATCCCAACTACATTCTCTTGTCCTCTTCCTATTTATATATATCATGACTAAACTGTTACTTGTGAAATATGATATTCAGAAATTGGGGGAATCTTCATATGCCTCGGTATATCCTTCATAAATAGCCCAAATAGAGTGTGTAAAATTTTGCAGGTCTATTGGTTTACTGTAAGAAAAAAGTGCAAATTTAACAATAACGTAATGGCTATCTACTATTCATCAAAGTATTTTTAGGAGCTGCTTAACTTTCCATGCGGGTAGAAGACTGGTGGTACATGTCGACTTGGTATATGCCATTTCTAACTACCTGTCTGCCTTCTATCCTATCACCCCACAACAAAAATTCTATATGCTAAATATTTTAAGAAAAATGTCTCAAGCTTGATCAACCTCATCACAGTTTAGCTTTATTGAGTGGGATAAGCAAAACAAGTGAGATATAAAGTATTTACTGGTTTCTTTCTAAAAGAGGCGGTATCACTCATCGCTCAGAAAGAAAGAGTCATTTTCATAACACTAAAATATAAAGTGAAGCAATACAATAAATCTCAGTGAGTAGAAATAACTGAACTAAACCTATACTTGTTATGAGTCTTTTAATACACTGCTAACAAAAACCGAAAAATCTAACCAAGGTAGATTTTATAAGTGGCAACCTTGTTTTGTTTAACAAATTTATTGCACACTTACACAAGTCAGATATAGGTAATATTGCTGGAGATTCACTATGGGTAAAACAAACATAATCTGTGCCCTCACAGAATTTACTTAGCAAATGAGATAAAAACCATGCAGAAATAAAAAAAGAAAGAAAGAAAGAAAAAAAAGTGAGCTTTGTCAAAAGCATTAAGAGGAAAAAACCAGTATACTGTATAGAGAAAAAAGAATGAGAGGTTATTATAGACAACGTGGAAAGAACTTTTAGTTCATGTTTAAACTGTCAGTACACCAGGAAAAAGAGCCATCACCACAAGCCCTTTTAAAAAATACTTTTAAGTCATTGGGGCACCTGGGTGGCTCAGTGCGTTTAAAGCCTCTGCCTTGGGCTCGAGTCAGGGTCTCAGGGTCCAGGGATCAGGGCTCTCTGCTCAGCAGGGAGCCTGTTTCCCCCTCCTTCTCCACCTGCCTCTCTGCCTACTTGTGATCTCTGTCTGGTAAATAAATAAAATCTTAAAAAAAAAAAATACTTTGGGGCACCTGAGTGGCTCAGTGGGTTAAAGCCTCTGCCTTCAGCTCAGGTCATGATCCCAGGGTCCTGGGATTGAGCCGCACATTGGGCTCTCTGCTCAGGAGGGAGCCTACTTCCCTCACTCTCTCTCTGCCTACTTGTGGTCTCTTCTCTTTTTTCTCTGCCAAATAAATAAATAAAATCTTAAAAAAAAAATACTTTAAGTCATTTTATAATTTACAGAAGAAATAAAGTAATAAAATTCAAGCAACATTAAAATTTTTACTAAGCATTTAAGACATACTTAGCCCAAACTTTTATCCTGTAATAATTTGGTTTTGAAGTCTATAGACCTGAAATAGACAAAGTTTTTTTACTTACTCCTTATCAGCTATTAGGCCTATTCTATTCTTAGGAACACATCTACCTTTAAATACTGATTTCATGATTTCAAACACCTCTCTAGTAGATTTTGGCTTCTTTTCATTTCCACTTCTTGCACCAGCATTATCAAAACATTTTACTTCAAAAACCTTGATGGTTCATAGTGTTTTTTTTGAAGCGAGGACAACCATTTTCTTTCCTCCAAAATTACTATTTTCATTTTATTTTTTTATTTTTGTAAAGATTTAATTTATTTATTTGAGAGCAGAATGAGAGAGGGAGAGGGAGCATGAGAAGGGGGAGGGTCAGAGGCAGAAGCAGACTCCCCGCTAAGCAGGGAACCCAATGTGGGACTCGATCCTGGGACTCCAGGATCATGACCTGAGCCCAAGGCAGTCACTTAACCAACTGAGCCACCCAGGTGCCCCACCATTTTCATTTTTGACTAGGTATATGTACCTATCCTTCTGCATGGTCTATTTACAAATCACAGCACATAAATGTCGATGCCAAATGTCATAAATGATGAAAGAACACCATCACATCTTTTTTTTCTTTTTTAAAAAGACTTTATTCATTTATTTGACAGATAGAACACAAGTAGGCAGAGAAGCAGGCAGAGAAAGAGAGAGAAGCAGGCTCTCTGCTGAGCAGGGAGTCCGATATGGGACTGGATCCCAGAACCCTAGGATCATGACCTGAGCCAAAGGCAGATGCTTACTTAACCCACTGAGTCACTAGGTGCCCCTTTATAAAAATTAATTGCTAAATAGAAAGATAAAAGAGTTCTTATAAAGTAGTTTTCTCTACCTTCAATAAATAATCTACTCTGCTAACAGCAGAACTATTTGACATCATCAAAATTCAAATATTACTTTTAGTAATGATATTCAAACTGTTATTGTTTTTGCAGCAGAATCATCATGCTAACAAAATTTTACAAGGAATCTCAATATATTAAACTAAAAAAACCTAACTTCTATAAGAAGTTGATGTGGAGACTCCTGAACCCCCATTTGCTCAGTGCTCACCCTTGAACTTCAGTTAACCCTCAGGTATGGCTGTGAGAAATACAATTTATTTTTTTTTAAAGATTTTATTTATTTATTTGACAGACAGAGATCACAAGTAGGCAGAGAGGCAGGCAGAGAGAGAGAGAGGAAGGGAAGAGGCTCCCCGTGGAGCAGAGAGCCCGATGCGGAACTCGATCCCAGGACCCTGGGATCATGACCTGAGCGGAAGGCAGAGGCTTTAACAACACTGAGCCACCCAGGCGCTCTGAGAAATACAATTTAAAATCACTGGTCCAGGGGCGCCTGGGTGGCTCAGTGTTGTTAAAGCCTCTGCCTTCCGCTCAGGTCATGATCCCAGGGTCCTGGGATCGAGTTCCGCATCGGGCTCTCTGCTCCGCGGGGAGCCTGCTTCCCTTCCTCTCTCGTCTACTTGTGATCTGTCTGTCAAATAAATAAATAAAATCTTTAAAAAACAAAAACAAAAACCCACTGGTCCAGGGATTCACACTACACCAATTAAATTTACACTCAGGTTCAACGTACTCTTTCTTCTTGTCACTTGCCCAAGTGTGCTTATAGAATCCAAGGAACAATACTCCATCATTTCAAGAATCTGAGTATTCTGAAGACTTTTTACTCTGAGGTCTAATTTCAACATCAAACACTTCTGCAAAAGCCTAGAACACATTTTTCCCTAAACTCCTGGGAAGTGGCGGCAGGGGATACTTGCTTCTTTGGCAGCTACTAAGAAAGTCCTTGGTAAGCACAGACAAAATAGATGACTACACATCAGCTTTAGAAAAACTAGGTTAGAGTGTTCAGCAATTAAATCGCTGACAAACCTCTCAAATCATTAAAGGACATCACAGCTCACTTAATTTGAAAGGCTAAGGACAATCTCCAGAGCTACAAACAGGTCCTCCTCAACTTTCCCTTCCCCTCAGCCAAACAAATATCAAGTCCTTTCAATTTCTCTTTCACATTATTAGAATGATTCCACCTCATCATTCCCATGTTTACCACTCTCGTCCAACCCAACAGCGGCCTTCTACATTATCTACTTACCTGACTTCTTGTCTTCTTCCCTCCGATCCAAGATTACTCTTCCTTCCATTCATTTATTTAACAAACATTTATTAAACACTCAGTGTTCAAATCACAGTTCCAAGCACTGGGGATAGAACACTAACTTACTTTTACTGTGTGCTGTTTTATCATGGGGTGATTCTTATTTCACAGAGAAAATAGAATATATTTGATGAAAATGTCCACTAGCTTCCATCTACGCCCATATCCTCTAACTTCCCTACCCATATTCCCAATTATGGCCATGTCTCTACTTGCTCTTCTCCAGGACACTACTCCTGCTACTGACCTCCTTTCTCTCCTGCTTCAGGATACTTCTTTTGTAAATAGGTAATTCCTGTCAACATACAAACAGAAAACAATAGCTCTTACCTTAAAAAAGGAAAAGAAAAGACTCTTCCCTAAGTCCACATCACTTTCTAGTCACTACCCCACTTCTCTGTTCTCTCTTCTACCATAAGCATCAAATGATTTATTTATACTTACTTTCCACACCTCTTTCCGTTCTTTCACAGGTCCATCTCTACCAGGCTCTGGTCCCGACCATTCTACTAACACTCACTTTCCAGGTCACCAACAATCACTTTGCCATATGCACTGGTCAACTATAGCTCTCATCTTACACGGTCTTTTCAAACAGCATTTAACTGAGTTTACCATTCCCTCACTTTGGGCAGAATCTTCTTCACAAGCCTCTAGACCACCATACAATTTTTCTCGACCCTCACCAGCTACTCTTCCCCTGTCTCAGTTATTGGTTCTTTCCTTCTTTCACAATTTCTAAACTTCAGAGTGCATCAGGCCTCAGTCTTCACATATTTCTCTATCTACACCAACCCTCTAGGACAGTGCTAAACAAAGGGTGGTCCACTAACCAAACCGAGGCATCAGCACCTGGGAGACTAGCACAAATGCAGATTCTCAGACCTAGCCTAAGAACTACAGGTATTTTTTTATGCACACAAAACTTGAGAAATGCTATTTAAGACAACCTCATTCAGTCCTTGCTTTAAATACCATCTGTACAACAGTTCTCAGTCCAGGCTCTGCATTAGACTTAACCACCAACACTTTTTAAAAATATAGGGTACCTGGGTAGCTCAGTCAGTTAAGCGTTCAACTCTTTGATTTCAGCTCAGGTCATGATCTCAGGGTCATAAGACCAAGCTCCACATCAGGTTCCACACTCAGCAGAGAATCTGCTTGAGATTCTCTCTCTCCCTCTGACCCTCCCTGACTTTGCGTACATGCACTCTCTCTCTAAAGTAAATAAAGAAATCTTTAAAAAAATAAAATAAAAATAATTAAAATAGAAGTAACTATGCCTAGGGGGAAAATGTTAAATTCTGTTAAATTTTATAAACAGAATAAGATTTGTAAAAATGAACAGACATTTAAGAAAAAACTAGATTTTTTTAAATGAAATTACTAAATTGAATATTAATTTCAATAATGGAAGTAGTCCCTGAATAATCTTTTCTAGGCATAAGAGTTTTCCTCAAAGATACACACACACACACACACACACACAAAACACGCAGAGACAAAACCCCTCATTTTGAAACATGAAAAAAAATGTGATACATTCCACTCCAAAATATTTACTCAGAGAAGGAAATACAAATCCATAAAAAGACTTCTACACAAATGTTCATAGCAGCTTTATTTGTAATGGCCAAAAACTAAAAATAAATGTCCACCAACAGATGAGGAAAGAAATCATGCTATGCTCATATAATGGAATACTGCTCAGCAACAAAAAGGAATGAATTACTGATTATATGCAACACCACAAATATTAAAATAATTATGTTTGAAGAAACCATAGAAGACTATAAACTGTATGATTCCATTTATAAAATTCTAGAAAACGCAAACTAATCTATACAGAAAGCAGATCAGTAGTTGCCTAGCAACTGAGGATCAGAGAGAGGCACGGGAGAGAAGAACTGAAAAGGGGTACAAAGAAATTTCTGGTGATGATGGATATGTTCACTACCTTAATTGTGGTGATGGTTTCACAGGTATATTCATATGTCAAAACTTATCAAATAGTACACTTTAATTGTATACAGTATACTGTATATCAGTGATACCTCAATAAAAGCTGTTCTACAAAATGTTTAACCTAACCACTAATCAAATTAAAAAATGCCTGAGTCTCACTCCCAAAATAAATCAACGTGTCCAAGGTTGAGAATAACTGATCTATACAGTAATACTCTAAAATTTTTATCACCAACCCCCATATCTCCCCTACACTCTAGATTTTACATAACAATTTACGTCTTCACTTCAAGGTCTAGTAGCAACTGAAAATGACAGCTTGTTCAACAATACTTCTGATTCTACCCTTTCTCCACTCTTCCAGTCTCTGACATCTTCCTGAGTAAATACACTCCATCCTTCCAGCTGCTCAGACCAAACACATGGAAGCAGTATTCATTCTCCACATTCCCTCTCACACACATCTAATTTACCAGCAACTATTTTCCACTCTACCTTCAAAATATGTCGAGAATTGGATTTCTCGCCAACCTCACTGAGGCCACCCTTCTAACATCCTGCCTGATTCCGCAACTGCTTTGCTGTAGACTCTTCTCCCATAAAGCAGCCAGGTAATCCTTGCAGATGTAAATCAAATTACGTCACTCTTCTGCTTCAAATCATTCATTGGGTTCCTCCTCCCCACCCAAACCCCTTGTTACACTCTGGCGACCACAATATATGGTAATTGAAAATAAAATCCAGAATTCTTTTCTAGTCTGCAACCCTACATGATTTAGTCTCTCTTCCCAAATCATCTTCTATACTCTCCCCTCTGGAATGCTCTGTTCTTGCGTGTAAGTCAGCTTGAGCTACCACAACAAATGCTATAGGCTGTGTGGCTTAAACAACAAATTTATTTTCTCACAGTTCTGGAGGCTAGAAAGTCCAAGATCAAGGTCTGGCAGCGTATGGCTTCTGGGGAATGCTCTCCTCCTGGCTTGCAGAGAGCCTCTTTCTCACTGTGTCCTCACATGGTACAGAAAGAGAAAAAGAGAGAGAGAGAGATCGCTCTTTTCCTCTTCTTACAAGGCCACCAATTCTATCATACCTTTCACCAACCCTTATAACCTCATTTAACCTGAATTATCTCCTAAAAGCCCTATCTCCGAGTACAGTCACACTGGAGATTCAGTGTAATTCAACAAATTTAAGGGGATGGGGCACAATTTTTCCATAATACCCAACCTCACTAGCCTTCTACTCCTGCCTGGGGATTTCCTCCCTGCTATCCCCTCTATCTACTCACTCTCTCACTTCTTCCAGTTCTCTGCTCAAATGACAGTTAAGTTTTTCCTAACCTGACATAAAATGGCACTTTCCTCTCCAACTCCACTGCCCACTCTGTCCATTACACTGTCCCTATGACTGTGCTTTCTCTTCTTCAAAGCACTTGTTTTTACTTACCACATTATATATATATATATATATATATATATATATATACACACACATATATATTAAAGATTTTATTTATTATTTATTATAATTTTATTTATTTATAATTGACAGAGAGATCACAAGTAGGCAGAGAGGCAGGCAGAGAGAGAGGGAAGCAGGCACCCAGTTGAGCAGAGAGCCCAATGCCGGCCTCAATCCCGGGACCCTGGGATCATGACCTGAGCTGAAGGCAGAGGCTTAACCCACTGAGCCACCCAGGCGCCCTTACCACATTATATATTATTTTATTTCCTGTCTTCCCCTACCAGAAAAGAATATAAACTCACTACCACCACCATAAACAGGGACATTTTCTTGTTTCAGCTGGTTTATTGCCATATGCCCTGCGCCTGCAGAAAAAATACCTAATGTGTTTTTAATGGATAGGTGAATGTTAAGCATTCCCATTCAAAAATTTCCAGGGACCTTAAGTGATCCCATAGCAGTTTTTCAGCCCTGGTTAAACATCAGCATCACATGGAGTCTTATAAAAAATTACAATACTTGGGCCCCAACCAGACCAACCAAATAAACATCTTCAGGAGTGAAACCTGGTATTTTTCAAAGCTTCTCCATTGCTCCTTTTGTACAGTCACTGGCCTACAGAATAAGAGCAAAGTGCGGTTAAATTGTCAGATCTCTCCAAATCGGACTCCAGGATCTGGATCTGTCAAGTGAAGCAAGTTACTACATTTCACCTTCTACTTTCCTAATGCATCCTAGATCCCATCTTTTCCAAACGGCATTCTTTATCTACTCTTAGTCTACATTCATCTCTTCCCTCCCTGAAACCCAAGAGCCCATGTAGAGTGTCAGATAATCATAATAAATACATATATAACAATATAATAAAGTTTAGCTGACTCCCATTTTTAAACCACTTACTTTTTTACTCCCCACAAGAGCTATGCATATACTAGGCACTGAATAAATACATGATGAATGGAGAAAGCTTCTTCATAAAATTATCTCCTTTTCAATTTGTATGAAACCAGAAAAAGGGTACATAGCTGAATCCTTCCACTAAGAACCATTTAAATTATAAGTTATAAAATAAGTCACAGGGATAAAAAGTACAGCATAGACAATAGTGTCAATAATACTGTAATTAACTTTGTGTGGTGACAGATGGTAACTATACTTATGGTGGCAAGCCTTTCCTAATGTATATAATTGTTGAGTCACTATGTTATACACCTGAAACTAATGTCAATTATATTTCAATTAAATTTAAAAAAAATCAGCAGGGTTCCTTCCTAACCCTGACCACACACTGCAATCTCCTCACAAGCTTTTAAAGCAATATACCCTGTCCAGGACCCACCTTTAGGGGCTCTGATTTATTTAGGCTGGGTTAGAGCCCAGGTATCCCTTTTTGGCATCCCCCCCGCCATTCCCCCCAGTTTCCAAGGTGATTCCAACGTGCAGGGAAAGCTGAGAACTAGTGACTGAAAAACATCAAATTTGGAGACTCTACTTTTTCTAAATATAGAGACTGGCAGTATTAAAAGATGTTATTTTATTTAGAGTCTGCAGAGAACAGCACTCATGTTCTCCAAGCCTTTCATTTCTGATATGGATGAGTTTACATGTCTATATGATATGATATGGATAGTGTACCTACTGATCAAAACATGTCTATTTTTAGCTAAAATAAGTTTTATCTGGAGATTTTCTCTTTTATGGTTTCCTATGGAGGACTTATTAGCACAAGCTATTTTTCCTAAGTTTCTCTCCTTTCCTTCATTCATTAATTGGTTCATGAAAATTACTGTGTCAGGTAGTCTTCTGAGTTGGTCCCCAATAATCCCTGCCTCCTAGTATTCATGCTCTTGTCTAATCCCCTCCCTGTGAATGGGCTGGACCTAGTAAAATACTTCTAACAAACAGAATACAGCAAAATTAATTGATGCTATTTCTAAAATTAGATTACTAAAAAACTCAAGCTACCATCTTGCCCACACTCTCTTGCCTTCTTGTGACTCCCTACAGAGTGGCTCACTTAACAAAGAATAGGGGGAAGCCTTTGGTCAACAGAGCAGTGAGGAACTGAGGCCTGTCACCAGCCACGTGAGTAAGACTGGAAGATATTCCTCCCCCCACTGATGCCTTGAGATGACTGAAGTCCATCAGAGACCCTGAATCAGAGCACCCACCTGAGTTGCACTCAGATTCCAAACTGGCAGAAATTGTGAGGTAATTAATGCTTGTTGTTTTAAGCAGCTAAGTTTTAAGGTAATTTGTTATGTGGCAACAGGTAACTAATACACATACTGACATCTACTAACATTCCAAGTAGTGAGATCCATTCTTTGCTACAGAAAATCTAGTATCTATCTCAGAGGATGGTTTCTTTGATATACCATGGAATCTTTACGTATCAGATAGAAGTTATGGTACTGACTTAGCTCACCATCCAACTACAATCAATCAATCATCAGATTATAGCACCCGCAGTGTGGGACACGCTGTCCTTTGCTTGAAGTTACTGGGTTTGTCCTTCACTTACTGTCCTCATACAGTTGTTCTAGTCGGTATTTCTTCACTTCTTTGTAGTTTACATGCTGTCAGTTATACCTGTCACACAGTTTACTGTGTGTTGTTTCTCCTTATTCCTTGCCCTACTGCTTCTTGGTCCAGTGTGGGTAAGACACTGATTTTCTTTTTTTTTTTTTTTTTAAGATTTTATTTATTTATTTGACAGAGAGAGATCACAGGTAGATAGAGAGGCAGGCAGAGAGAGAGAGAGGGAAGCAGGCTCCCTGCTGAGCAGAGAGCCCAATGCGGGACTCGATCCCAGGACCTGAGATCATGACCTGAGCTGAAGGCAGCGGCTTAACCCACTGAGCCACCCAGGCGCCCCGAGACACTGATTTTCAAAGTCATCATCAGACAGTAGTACTGCTTCTTTCATTTTACCTCTCCTTTACTTTTACCACCCAGACCTGTTACTTCTTGTGCTTCTAGAATAGCTTGGCACAACATTCCCAAAGCACGGTCTGTGTACCACTAGCAGGTCTATCAATCAATCAGTCAAATAGAGACAACCTGTTGTAATGATATATTTAAAAGGTAAGATCAATGATTTTTCACTGAAATCCTGTTATTTTGTAACAATCCAAACTCGTAAAAATTGTTTTAGCTCATAGAAGGAGAGACGAAAATAATTCCAGAAATGCTAAAATTCAGAATAATGATATAAACACTGAATAAGACTTCAATAGAATATAGAATGTCAATTAGAGTGACTGGGGTAAGTCAGTCTGTAAGTGTTGTTGTGGATGCCCAAGTACCTGGAAAGAGAAGTGTGAATGAAAAGTACACCTAAAAACTGTTTTTAACAAACCAGCATTCTTTTACCTCTACTGGCCACAATATACTCCTTTGTCAAATAGTGGCATTAAGCATGCAAAGCTGTTGAATAAGTTCCAAAATTATTGGCAAACCAAGTAAGTTTTTACAAAACAAGAGCAAAATATAGGCTTCAGTGTAAAATTGATTAATTCTGTCACTAAAAACAGAGAGAGGTCTAAAACCACAAAGGCATCATTTATAGTTTGTACTCACAACAGCAAAAACATTATAAAGAGAAGCTTTGAAGAAAACCTCACAAAGGTGATGACATGTTTGAAGAGAAAGCAGAAGGCACAAATTTCCTTCAATATAGATTTTTTGCTTTACAGTTAGAACCGCAAATGTGAAAAAATATCAGTTCTTCTTACATCATTACAGACAACTTATTCGAAAGAAAAGTGATCAATGACTGATTTATCACTGACATGCCAAGCTACAGAAAAGTTACTACCAGTAGAGTGAAACTATATTAAAAACCACGAACTACAATGTCAGCCGCAATAGGCGGGTTGGGATCAGTATTGATAGAACACTAGCTATTTGTGTAGGTATGAAGTTTTTATGAAAGAGGTTGTAACTGACTGCCTAATCTTTATGTTGCTTTAGTCCTCAATGCATAGCCAGCAATCAAAAATACACCTCCCAATTCTGATTCAATGTTATCAGAATGGTTATGTCTTTTCTATACAAAGAATATTATTTAATATATTGAGTTTTCTATCTTAATATAAACTGTTGCAGGAAAAAGTGTTTACATTTCTTCCAGACACTGATAACATCTGAAATGAACGTTCCTGTGATTTTTTTTTTTAAGATTTTATTTATTTACTTGAGAGACAGTGAGAGCCAGACAGATCATACAGGGAGAGAGTGAAGGAGAAGTAGACTCACCGCTGTGCACAAAGCCCGATGTGGGGCTTGATCCCAGGACGCTGAGATCCTGACCTGAGCTGAAGGCAGAAGCTTAACAGAATGTGTCACCCAGTCGCTCCTGTGATTTCTAAGACTTGCTCAAGTGGTATGCATTTCTGAGCAATATGTTTAGAATCGTGAAGAGCATGAATATATTGATGTAGGGTGCACTACAATAATTTTTAGTTGAAGAAAAAGACAAATAGTGGGTGTCAGGTTGATCACCAAGTGACTTTCCTACTAAAAATAACTAGGAAGCTACTTAATAATACATTTGTCATTGCCTCAATCTGAAATATTCACACTCTAAGCATTTTAGTGAAATAAGGTTCATTAAGAGTCTGAGAACACAAAAAACAGCCTAAGAAATTATCCGTAATTTGGGGGTCATATTCCATCTGAATATCCAGAATTACCTGAGCAAGTCACTGCTTATTACCACATCAGCAATATATCATTTTAAGTTAGCAAAATTAAGGGCAGAAAAAAGAATACATAATGTAGAACCTAATCTATAGTTCAATTTCATGAGCCCTAGAGAAAACCTAGTGAACATCTTTTTGCAGATATGGCTTATTATAATAATAATTATTATTTTTAAAAATACTATTTTTATTACTTTAGGATTTTTTAATTTACAAAAATTTGTGGTATGCTTATATATCCTCTGCGTTCCAAGGATAGGGAAAGACTGAGATTCAATGGCATGTTTAAGAGCTTGGTTCTGAAATAAGATTGTCTGTGGAGTCTGACACTTAAAGTCTCATTTTTCATTTATAAGCCAGTAATTATGAGAAGCAATATTGTGAGGAGCAAACATTGTGAACATGAAAACACCTTAACACACTGTCTTATCCACACTATTATTAAAGATTAATAATGAACTATTATTTATTTTTGAGGTTATTCAGATATTTGAGTGTATGAAAAATCTAAAAGCTAATATGTGAAGATACCACTAAAATTTGATTTAGGAATGCATCCTTATGAGAGTTTAAGTCTTTCATACTTTGTCATTTTCAAACAAAAATGACAAACTTTAGACTTTATGCTCTGAAGTCCCAATTTGGAAAAAACTAAAAAACTATTTGGCTTTTTTATTTCACCTCTCTGTTGCTCAGTTCCAGACCAGAGTTAGACAACGGGCAGTAGTCTCGAAGATGGACCTCTCTTAGAATTCCTATCCTTGTATAGTCTCCTCCCACACTGAATAGTGCTGACGTTATGTAACCAGAGGATACTGCTCAATGATTAAGTAGGATTTTCAAGGCTAGGTCATAAAATCCACAGTGATGTCCATCTCTTGGGTCACTCAGTCTAGGAGAAGCCAACTGCTATGTTATCAGGACACTGAAGCAGGCCTATGGGGAAGTACACATAGCAAGGAACAGAGGCCTCCTGCCAACAACAGCCAGTGTAACTACACCATCTTGGAAGCAGATGCTGTAGCTGAGTTAAGTCTTCAGATGACTGCAGGCCTCAGCTGACATCTTAATTGCAACCTCATGATAAACCCTGAGCCAGAACTATCAAGCTAAGCTGCTCCCAAATTCTTGACTCACAGAAACTGTGAGAAAATGTTTTGAGATAGTTTGTTAAACAGAAATATATAATAAATCTGTCTGCCAAAAATCCATGTGAAAAGAGTTGTTTCTGGTATAGGAACACAGATGAGACAAAAAGGGAGCAGAATGGGAATAGAGCTAAACTAAAAAGTGACTAGAATACATCAATGTGAAATATTCAAATATGTTTGAGGCAGGGCTGCATACCATGGGTGGAATATAGGGTTAGATATGTTATTTGTAACCAGTAAAACCTAAAATAAAGCCTGGCAACTTTAAAAAAAATGTTTTAGGCTACCATTATTTCCAGGTTTCTAAGATGATTTTACTTTTCTTCTTTTTGTCTTTAGCTACATTCTCTATACTTTTAACAAAATGTTTTACTTTTTGAAACAAAAAACAGAAATATACCTTTTAATTCTAAAAACTAAAGTATTCAGTGCACGGTTTTATTATATAATAATCTACTTGAAAATAACTGAAGATCAACTGTTGAGATGACTATTCCTTTTCAAAGTCTCACCTATACACAAGACGCTGCTAAATGCAATAAGGGACTAAATTAAGGAGGACAACATGGTTCCTAACATCATGGAGCCTCATATTTAGAAGAAGAAACAGACATGAGGAATCCAATAATGGCCTAAAACATAATATATTCTCAGTGAGTATTTGTTAAATAAATATGAGAGGTAGGAAACACTAAAAGAGCACACTTAAAACTGGGAGAGTCAGAGTGGAAAAGAAAAATGTCAGAGAAACCTTCCTGAAGAGCTCATACTTAAACCGAGCCTTAGGCTGCAGAATTTCAACAGATGGCAATTAAGGCAGAGAGAACACTGTGAGCAGCCACAATGTCAAAAGGATGCATGGAATTTCCAAAGCATTTTCAGAAAACCCATAGTTAGTAGGTAATCCAGTATAGCTGGAATACTGAGATTATAGTAGGAAACAAAGCTAGAAAAGCAAGGTGGAACCAGGCTATGGAAAGTTCTGATTTATATATTAAGTGGTCTGAAGTCTGAATTTCATTTTGAAGGAACAGGGAGTTACCTACCACAAGTTCAATCCACAGGTTATTCTATTATGTTTGAAATGTTATTTAGGGGCACTGGGTGGCTCAGTCGTTAAGCATCTGCCTTCAGCTCAGGTCATGATCTCAGGGTCCTGGGATCGAGCCCCACATCGGGCTCCCTGCCCGGTGGGAAGCCTGCTTCTCCCTCTCCTATTCCCCCTGCTTCTATTCCCTCTCGCTCTGCTTCTCTCTGTCAATAAATAAATAAAATCTTTAAAAAAAAAAAAAAAGAGATTAAGAGTCATTTATGGTTTGTCTCCCTCCCAATCCCATCTTGTTTCATTTACTCTTCTCCTATCCCCCTACCCCCCCATGACTCTTAATCTCACAAAACAAACTGGGGGTTGCTGGGGGGAGGTGGGATTGGAAGAGGGGGAGCGGGCTATGGACATTGGGGAGGGGAGGCGAACCATAAGAGACTATGGACTCTGAAAAACAACCTGAGGGTTTTGAAGGGTCAGGGGTGGGAGGTTGGGGGAACAGGTGGTGGGTGATGGGGAGGGCACGTTTTGCATGGAGCACTGGGTGTTGTGCAAAAAGAATGAATACTGTTACGCTGAAAAAATTAATAAAAAGGGAAAAAAAAAAAAAAGAAATGTTATTTAATGAAAAGTTTAAAAAAGGAATCCATTTTCGAATCCTCACTGTTGAAAATGAAAGGGCATCAGGGTCAGACTTAAAGCAAGGACAACCATTAAGAAATTATTACAATAGGGGCACCTCGGTGGCTCAGTGGGTTAGGCCTCTGCCTTCGGCTCGGGTCATGATCCCAGGGTTCTGGGATCGAGCCCCACATCGGGCTCTCTGCTCAGCAGGGAGCCTGCTTCCTCCTCTCTCTGTGCCTGCCTCTCTGTCTACTTATGATCTCTGTCTGTCAAATAAATAAATTAAAAAAATCTTAAAAAAAAAAAGAAATTATTACAATAGTTGAGAGAGAAGCAATAAGGGTTGAAAGTAGGGCTTTAGGGGTTAAACGGGCTATGTGAGATAATGTGAAGAAAAACACAAGTCTTATTGGATTTGAGGCTGTGGAGACAGACGGGAGGAGAGTATACAGTGACTTCAAGGCTTAGGTTGGATGCCTAAAAGCATGATGATGCCACGACAACAGAAACATTTCAAGTTTGCTCTGTGGCCTTGTGTATGTATATATGTGAGTGTGTAAATGTGGACACATATGTACACATATACCTTTTACCTATACATAATCTGACACTGAAATGTTATACACATTATATATTATATATAACTTAACATTATATATAAAATATATATATATAACATTATATACTATATACAAAATTATATATAACGTATTGGTAGCAGATATAAGAGTCTTAGAAATACTTTCCTGATTATGTTTCTTACAGTAATATTAATATTAAATGGAATTTCATAAATATTAATTGACAGTATATGCTATAGATAGACAGGAAAGGTAAGCAAACCCACACTATATATCAGAAGAAAATTAACCTAGTATAAGCACCTTTTGTTGATCAAGACCAACAAAAGAATCAATAATGTATTATATTACAACAGCACATTCTTTCTAAATAATAAAAGCAGCCACATTTAATATTTTTAAAACACTTTTTTTTTTAATCTGAGAGAGAGAGAGCATTCACATGTGGAGGGGAGGGGCAGAGGGAAAGAGAAACTTAAGCAGACCCCGTGCTCAGCCCAGGGTCCAGCTCAGCACAGAGTCCAATGCTGGGCTTGATCTCATGACCCTGAGATCAGGGCCCAAAGATCACAACCAAGTCAAAATGAAGAGCTGGATAATTAACCAACTGAGCCACTGGGTGCCCCAAGCTACATTTAATTTTGAAAGTGTCAGACCACAAATCTTGATCAAAACTGCTTGTTTTTTTAAAAAAAAAAAAAAACTGCTTGTTTTGATACATTATACAATATCATACAATTTACTTTTGTCATTTTCTTTAGATTTTTTTCTACTTAATTCAAGATGCCTATAATCACAGATTTCACCCTTATTTTATTTTTAAAATTTTATTCATTCATGGGAGACACAGAGAGAGAGAGAGAGGCAGAGACAGAGGGAAAAGCAGGCTCTCCTCAAAGCAGGGAGTCCCATTTTGGACTTGATGCCAGGGCCCCAGGATCATGACCTGAGCTGAAGGCAGATGATTAATTGACTGAGCCCCCAGGTACCCTCATGCTGATTTTAAAAATGTTCTTTCAGAGATGTTCTAATTAGAAAAAA